>NW_006921833.1:1623877-1632114 GCF_000298275.1 Orycteropus afer afer
GGAATTCTGATTACACAAAAGTTATTCCTTTTGATGGTATCCCACATGAATCTTAGGATTTCTTCATTTTGCTTTGATCTTTTTTCTGATTGATCCTTTTCCAAAAAAGTATTCAGGTATTTACCTTCAATGTCATTAATCCTGTTTTTTTCCACTGATTTGATTCTATTCTTTTGCCCTTGCAATGTGTTATCTATTTCTGAAAATTTATTATTAATCTTCTGCATTTCTATCTGTAGATTTTGTACCATTTCTAATTTTTCATTTATTTTGTAATTTTGTTCTTGTATTTTCTTTCAAAATTGTTCTAGGGTTTTGTCTGGTTGTTTTTTTTTTCCATTTTGCCATTGTTTTCCTTCATTTTGTCAGTGTTTTTATTGATCTCTCATCTATTGAATGTAGCTAAATATAATTCTTTTCAATGCCTTATCAGTGAGTCCCAATGTTGCTTCTCCTTCAGGGATGTTTTCTAAGTCTGTATCCTACTCCCTTATTTCTCCTGCTTTATCTTACTTCTTTGCGTGGACTGTGATGGTCTATTGTCTCTGAGACACTGTGACTTTGTTTTATTTATATTTAATTGGTGATTTTATGTTGTACTGATTTTCCCAATATTTTAATTTTCTTTGTTTTTTTTTTTGGATGTATCTGAGTAAGCAAGGTACAGTGCTCCTCTATTTGCTATTGGCAGCACTTATGCACTCACAACTTGTGCCTTGGTAGGTGTGATAGAGAATGGTGTGATAGAGAATGAGAGTGGCTGCTCAGATTTCATGAAAAGCAGTGAAGGGTGAATCAGACTCTTATTGGTAGTTGTGTATCACTGTCCAATTGGTGCAGGTGTGGTTGGGTCATATGGGCACAGTTGCTATCTCCCACTCAGTGAGACAAAAACAACAATCAAAAAACCATCAAAAAAGTAAAAGAGGATATAAAACACATACCACATACACACATAGGAACAATCACCAAAAAGAGAAAAAAGAAAGAAAAGAGGAAAGGCAATAAATGAGAGAAAATATTTTAAGAAATACTTTAAAAAGCCAAAAGAAATATGAATAGAGAAAGGGGGGAAAAATAATAATATTCTGCAATATCTTGGGGGGGGGGTAAGAGAAAATAGGTAGAGTAGGAGAATAATGAAGAAATAAATGGGAAAAATGCAAAAAGAAAAACAAGGAATGGGAAGGACAACAAGAAAGAAAACATGGGAACCAGGAAAAGGGAAGAGAGAAAAAGCCAAAAGCTAGAACCTGAGAAAGGAAGGAGAAAGAATAAAAATAAAAAGGACAAATAATAATAATAACTTTAAAACAGACAAAAACAAAAAAAATCTGGTGTGCTGGGGCAGGGCACTCTGGCTCCCCATCAGAGCACACAGATTTGGATGGAATTCCTGCCAGCCCATATGGTGGGTGGGCGTGAGGGACGACCATTCCTCCATTCACCAAGAGCATGTGGGGAACAAGGGGAATACCGCACCTTTCCAGTCCTCAGTGTTTGGTGTGTCCTTGCAGTCCCTGGCAAGTGGAACCTATTCTTAAGTCCCTGGAATCTGAGAGAATGCTATTGTTTTAAATATCCAATATGGTCAAACCACTTGTAAACATTCAAAATGGTTACTTTCCCCAGACAGCCAAAAGTTGACAGCACAGCAGCTCAGCCCATCTCCCTCTTAGCTGTTTCCCCTTTTATTCACCAGCCACCAGTGCAGTCTTCCATGCAGCCCCTGGCTAGCAGGGACAATTTTCAAGTTAATTCTTAGATCTTAACACCACCTGGAAATATCCAACCTGTCTGTGCCATCAGAAATGCTGACAGTCTGCAGCTCTGTATGTTTCCTTTCTCACAGTTTTCATGAAGCTTCTTCTACTAGAAGGAGTTTAGTCCACTTTCGTATCCTTCCTTTCAAAGCTCAGGGCTTCAGGATTATCTTCTCTATCTGTGTTAATTGGTTCCTCTTTTCTTTGTTGAAGCAGGTCTGTGTAGTGTGTCTGCCTATTCCACCATCTTACCGGAACTCCCTGTAAACAAAACTCTTACATGCACTGGGAAATGCCCCCCAAAAATGTGTGTGATTCACTTTATTGTGATATTCATTTTATTGTGGTGGTGCAGAACTGAACCCACAATATCTCTAAAGTATTGACTTCCCCCTGGAGCATATCTCCATGTAAATTTGTTTCAGAAACATCTAAGAATGTCCTTGTATTCGCTATATTGCTATTTCACTGTATTCTTTTTCAGTGGTTCCAGAAGACATTTCACAAACTAAATAATTTCCTCATGGGGACTTTCAACACATGACTCAAGAAATACAGTGTGTGTGGTTAGCCCAGGGTGTTTTAACAACACTCATGATAGCGATTTACTCTGGCCTTTATTACATGATTCTAACTTCTGAAGTTTTATCATTTGAGTACATTTCTCTCCCCTCCAGGTCCACCTTTATGGGCAGTCCCCAGGTTACCAAGTCTGAATTAAGGGCAACTTCTACCTGCCCTATAATGTTATATGAATGATTGGACCAACCTACTCACAACAAACTCTTCATCACAATCACCTTCAGTTGCTGCAAATGCAGCTTTTAAATCATTGAAAAGGCTTTGTGCCTTTTCTTGCACTAAAATAAAAACTCAAACTCACTGCCATGGAGTCAGATACGACTCACAGCAACCCCTCCTTGGGTTTCTGAAGCAGTATCACTACAGAGCTCTGGTAGCGTAGTGCCTAAGCCATCTGACTGCTAGCCAGAAGACTGGCGATTCAATCCCACACCAGCCACTTCTCCGAAGGAAACCCAAAGAGGGGTCACTATGAGTCATGTCCAACTCAACAGCACATAACAACAACAACAACATCACTCTGGAAGTAGGTCACCCAACCTTCCTTCTGGAGCTAGTGGGTTTGAACCACCAGTCTTCTGGTTAGCAGTCAAGATGCCTTAGGCACTAAAGTAAGGCTAAATAAGAACTATATGAACCTGTTCCAACTTACCTAAAAATTCAACTTAAAGACATACTTAGAAAATGTATCTCATTCATAACTTGAGGAGTACCTGTATTTATTAAATGCTCTATGAAGAAAGAAAGACTGCATGATCCTGCAATGGCCATTAGAGTTGCAGCAATGACCCCTCATTGCATAATTTGGAACTTTCATTTAAATCTTGAAATAAAAATGTATTAAGGCATAACATTCCTTAATCTAGTATGTCACTGATATATTTAGTAAAGGTAAATAAAGAAAACATTAAAATGTTTAATTTTTAGATATCAAATCTATATTAGTTATAAAATATATTTGCCAAGGATTTTCTCTTCTCATAAACATTGTTTTCAGTTGCTAACTAGAATGTAGGCCAATATCTATTCTTTAAGTTAATTTTGATCAAATTCCAAATTCAGGTTGGAATATCTAGTGTTGCAAAGTAATCTTCTCTTTGTTTTTGAATTCTCCAGATTTTTTATTTCCAGTTTGGACTATCTCTGCCCTCTTAACTGTGCTCAAAATATACTTCTAAATTAAACCTTTGTGAATAAGGCTTTTGTTATTGCCATCACCTGAGCAACTTATGGATCGTTTGCAGAGAAATTCCATTTGATGAGAAGAGCACTTCACAGCCCTGAAGTAGTAATTGTGATCACTGTGCAAGTTGTTTTTTCCAGGCTAGCACTGTCTTTCAGTGTATTTTTTTTTTCCCTTTTCACAAACTTTTGTTGTTGTTGTTGTTGTTGTTGTTGTGTGCCGTCAAGTCGGCCCCGACTCATAGCGACCCCTCCTTGGGTTCCGAGGCAGCATCACCACAGAAGTAGGATTGCCCAACCTTCCTTCTGAGGAGTGGCTGGTGGGTTTGAACCGTCAGCCTTCTGGTTAGCAGGCAAGTGACTTAGCCACTATGCTACCAGAGCTCCCTCACAAACTTTTAGAAACTTTAAAAAACTTTTAACAAGATGTTGACATTTTAGCTTTTTGTCCCCCCCCCCCCCCATTTTGGATTCATTATTTGGAAGTGAAAAAGACTTTGGCCAGAGGGATTGACTTTGGTTAAACTGATTTCTTTTTCTTTTTCCCTTTGTAAATGCCTCAGAAAAACAGTGAGACAAGATGCACTTTGTAAAACCTTGGGGGCAGGGTGCTTGATTTAGTGAACTGGTATTTCGTTTCAGTTTTTCTTTTAAGTTCCTGTGGGAAGGACACTAAAGAAGAAAGCAAGTCTGAAAGAAGTTACCCATATAAAAACATGGAATAGAAAACTCAGAACACAAATTCTTGTTTGGAAATCCTAAAATTTCCAATTAGAATTCTAGTTTCAGAGGTTACTAGGTTTCAGTTTCTTTTTCTTTAACAGTCTAAAATTTCATGGGCTAAAAGGGCATATTTAATAATAAATTAGTATAATTTAAGCATTTAAAAATTTAGTAATTGGAAAAGTAAGATATAGATGCAAATAGGACATCATTTTTTAAAGTAGATGCTGATTATACAGCATAGAAATATTGCTGATGATGGAACAGTGGACTTTTTAATACAGATAATGCATCATATCACATTCATTAAATCCAAATCATCAGACCTGAAATATTCACAGATCACTTTAAATTGTCCTTTAATATTCATCTTAATATTTTGGTCAGTGTTCATTCATGACTTGATGTGACAAATGCATGTTGAGGAACAATGGTACTAATAATAGAGGATGAGTAAAAACGAGTTGCCATGCAGCTGATTCCAAATCATGGTGTTCCCATGTGGGTAGGAGTAAATAAATACATAGACCTAGCTACTTGTTTCCTGTATTCACATTGTAATTGAGGGGGAGCTGGACAACCAAATTAATACACGCATTTTTCTAAAGCAAGCTAGTTATAAGGAGCCATACATATTTAAGTATAGACACAGGTGAAGAAGACAGGAATTGTTGCTGATGAGTAGGAAGAAAGCTTTTGTAAGAGACAGCACTTGAATAAAGCCTTTCCTTGGTAGACTATCCACTTTTGCACACAAAACAGATTCTAGGAGTCCCCTATTTATATCCTTCTCACTAGCAACTTCAATACAATGTTTCTCCCAACATTCTGAACAAGTGTTCCAGAATTGAGTCTCTGTAAGACCTGGCTTAGATCATTTACACAACTCTAGAACAATCACCAAAGGAGGGCTTGTAATGGTCTGATGGCCAGGCCTGAATCCTTTGCCCCTCTTTAGAATTAGAACATTGACTGAGAATGGGAAATGGATAGCTTTCACAAAGAACAGGGTGTTTTTACCAGAGGAAGTTGGAATGGATGTTGAATAGGCCTCTCAAAAACAGATGTCTGCTATACTGGAAGACAAATTTGATCCAATTATAGCTCCAGGATGATATGGTTTAGGCAGAGAAATTCATTCCTTAAATGATGGACCAGTGGACTACATTCTTTTTAGTTTCTTCCATTTATAACACTTTGCTTCTATATCTAAAGTTTCAAATAAATGTGTAAACTTATTCAGCCACCACTTGCCTCTCCGTTTGTCACACTGTGGTGGTTTGTGTGTTGCTGTGATGCTGGAAGCTATGCTACTGGTGCTTTAATACGAGCAGGATCACTCAGCTTACAAACTAAGAGAGACTGAAAAGAAGGAAGACAAGGTCCTCTTCTGAAAAAATTAGTCACTGAAAAACCTTATGAATAGCAATGAACATTGTCTAATATAGTGCCAGAAGATGACCCCTATGGTTGGGAGGCTCTCAACGTATAAATGGGGTAAAGCTGCCTGCACAAAGTAAAGGTGACCTTAATGACTGGATGGAATACAGCTTTTGAGATTTCATTTGCTGACACGGTATGATTCCAAATGAGAAGAAACAACTACAAAGATCCATTAATAATCACAAGGTGAAATGTACAAGTATGAATCTAAGAAAAATAAAAGTTCTAAAAAATGAAATGGAATGCATAAAGATCAATATCTTAGGCATTAGTAAGCTGAAGAGGATTGGTGTTATGCACTCTCAATTAGACAATCATATGGCTTATTATGTTAGGAATCACAAAGAGAAGAGAAATGGCATCACATTTATCATTAGAAAGACTATTTCAAAATATATCCTGACACACAATGATATCAGTGATAGGATAATATTCATACACCTACAAGGAAGAACAGTTAATACTATTAGTCATTCAAATTTACACACCAACCACTAAAGCAAAAGTTGAAGAAATAGAAGAGTTTTACTAATTTCTGCAATCTGAATTTGACCAGACATACTATCAAGATACACTGATCATTACTGATGATTGGAATGCAAAAGGTGGAAAGAAAGAAGAAGCATCAGTAGTTGGAAAATATGGCTTTGGTGACAGAAATGACACCACAGGCTACATGATACAATTGTGCAAGACAATCGACCTATTCACTGCAAATGCTTTTTTTTCAACAACCTACAGAGTGATTATACTTGTGGATCTTGCCAGGTTAGACTACAAAGGAATCATATTGACTGTATCTGTGTAAATAGATCAAGGAGAAGCTTGATATCATCATCAGAATAGGCCAGGAGCCAACTGTGGAATAGACCATCAATTGCCCTCATGTAAATTTAAGATGAAGCTGGAGAAACTTAAAGTAAGTCCATATGAGCCAAAACAGGACCTTGACTATATCCCACCTGAATTTAAAAATTATCTGAAAAACTGATTGACACACTGAATACCAATGACCAAAAACCAGATGAGCTGTGGGATGACATTAAGCACATCATACATGAAGAAAGTAAAAGATCATTAAAAAGGCAAGAAAGGACAAAAAATGGATGTCAAAAGAGACTCTGAAATTTGCTGTTGAGCACAGAGTAGTTAAAGTGAATGAAAGAAATGATTAAGTAAAAGAGCTGAACAAAGGGAGGCACAAGAAGATAACATATTATAATGAAATGTGCAAAGACTTGGAGGTAGAAAATTAAAAGGGACACAATTATTACCATTTCTCAAGCTGAAAGAACTGAAGAAAAAAGTTCAAGCCCCAAGTTGTTACACTGAAGGATTCTATGGGCAAAATATTGGATGATGCAAGAAGCATCAAAAGAAGATGGAAGGGTTACAGAATAACTGCACCAAAAAGAACGAGTTGACATTCAACAATTTCAGGAGGCAGCATATAATAAAAAACTGATGGTATTAAAGGAAGAAGTCCAAGCTGCACTGAAGGAATTGGCAAAAATCAGAGCTCCAGAAATTGATGGAAAACCTAATGTGATGTTTCAATACATGGATGCAGTGGGAGAAGCACTCCCTCATTTATGCCAAGGAATCTGCAAGGTAGCTACTTGGCCAACTGACTGGAAAAGATCCAAATTTGTGTCCATTCCAAAGAAATTATCAGTACAGTATCATTAATATCACACTCAAGTAAAATTTTGCTGAAGATAATTCAAAAACAGTTGCCACAGTAGATTGAAAGGGAATATTAAGAAATTCAAGCTGGATTCAGAAGAAGATGTGGAGCAAAATATATCATTGCTGATGTCAGAAGGATCTTGGCTGAAAGCAATGAATATTAGGAAGATGTTTACCTGTGTTTCACTGACTATGCAAAGGCATTTGACTGTGTGGATCATAACAAATTATGGATAACATTGCAAAGAATGCAAATTCCAGAACAATTAATTGTGTGGATGGGGTACCTGTACATAGAACAGAACAAAGGGACTGTAAGGTTTCAAATCAAGAGGTCTGTGATCCTTCCAACATACTTGTTCTATCTATATGCTGAGCAAATAATCTAAGATGCTGAAATATATGAAGAATCATATAGCAGCATCTGGATTGGAGGAAAACTTATCAACAACCTGCAATATGAAGATGACACAACCTTGCTTGTTGAAAGTGAAGAAGACACTTACTGACAAACATCAAAGTCTACAATCTTCAGTATGGATTATATCTCAACACAAAGATAACAAAAATCTTTACAACTGGATCAATAAACAACATCATGACAAATGGAAAAAAGATTGAAGTTGTCAAGGATTTCATTTTACTTAGGTCTACAATCAATATCCATCGAAGCAACAGTCAAAAAATCCAAGGATGTATTACACTGGGCAAATCTGCTGCAAAAGACCTCTGCAAAGGGTTCAAGATCAAAGACGCCACTTTGAAGACTAAGTCTAACTCAAGGCATAGCATTTTCTTTCTTTTTTTTTTTTTTTTGAAATTTATTTTTTATTGTGATTTGGGTGAAGATTTACA
>NW_006921833.1:1632482-1639518 GCF_000298275.1 Orycteropus afer afer
TCTGGTCTCATAGTCGTATAGGCTGCAGACTGGATGGTGTACACCAGTCACTAGGACTAATTTGTTTCGATGAATTTTGGTTTTCTTCATTCTTCTTTGCTCTGGACGAGGAAAGACCCATCGTTGCATCTAGATGGCAACTTGCTAGCTTTTAAGATCCCAGTCGCTACTCGCCAAAGTAGGAGGTGGAACAATGTTTTATATAATATGTTAAAGGCATAGCATTTTCAATAGCCTCATATGCATGTGAAAGTTGGACAAGGAATAAGGAAGCCCACAGAAAAATTAATGCATTGCAATTGTGGTGTTAGCAAAGGATACTGAATACACCATGGATTGTCTTGAAAGAAGTATAGTTGGAATGCTCCTTAGAAGTGGGAATGGCCAGTCTTTGTCTCTCATACTTTGTAAATGCTGTCAGGAAGAAGCAGTCCCTGAAGAAAGATATTGTGGTTGTTCAGGCTGTGTGTCACCTTGGCTGGACCGTGGTTTGGAGTGGCTGGGCAGCTGGATATAGTTTTTCCCCATGATAAGGGTGGTAATCAACTCCATGGTGGAATCTGTTGTGTGCTTTGGGGTGTGGTCTACTTACCGTATATAAGGATTGCCTTTGAGAAAGGTTTCCAACTGGTTAGCACATATTAGATCCTACATTTGACAGTCTTCATCTCAATTACCTGCCATGTTGCCTGCAGATCTTGGGATTATTCCTCCTGGACTTGAACTAGTGGCCCATTGTGTTGTCTGCTATCTTAGGACTGTTCCCTTTTACCTTTCCATCTTGGGTTCATCAGCCTCAGCAGCCAGGAGCTAGGTGAGTCAGAAAAAGCCTCCAGCTCTAGTACACCTGGAGCAGCAGGCAGAGCTAAAGTCCAAGGTTGAGGGGCCTTCACTCAGCCCCTGCAGCTGGCACTTTGAACTCAGACTTGTATTCTCCTAAACTGTAAGAGTATAATTTCTTGTTTGTAAAAGCCATCCACTTGTGGTATTTCTGTTACAGTAGTACTAGATAACCATAACAGAGTACCATGCTTGGTAAAGTAGAAGGTCAGCAAAAAAGAAAAAGACCCTTAATGAGATGGATTGACACAATGGCTGCAACAATGGCCTCAAGTGTAGTAACGATTATGAAGACAGTGCAGGACCAGGCAGTGTTTCATTTTGTTGTACATAGGGTCACTGTAAGTTGAAACTGACTCAAAGCTACTTAACAACAACAACAACAACTGCTACTCCAGATAAGGTAGTGTGAGGGGCAATCAGGGTTTTAGAGGACAGGCACATGCACACTCTTTCTGTAACTTATTTCTGGTTGTTCTTTCCTTTTATTTATTTATTTATTTTTAAAAAAATAATTAAAAGATCCTCTAGGAAACACTCTGGTAGCATAGTGCCTAAGGCACTTGACTGCTAACCAGAAGGCTGGTGGTTCAAACCCACCAGCCACTCCTCGGAAGGAAGATGGGACAATCTACTTCCCTAGTGATACTGCCTCGGAAACCCAAGGAGGGGTCGCTGTGAGTCGGGTCCGACTCGATGGCACATAACAACAACAACTAGGAAACACTATCATTGGAACTAGTTTTGTAGTTTAAAGGTGCTTCAATAGAGCTTCTACTATTACTATGGAAATGTAATATTCAAGTTACAAAAATGGGTAAGAATGGCTCATTCTTTCTAAGAACACCTAGCCAGTAGGACAGATAGACAGGTAACGATAAAGTTTCAATCAATGTGAAAAAGGTCATAGGCGATATGATCAAAATGCTATACCACAAAAAAATAAAAGGCACCTTTAGCATATGAAGATGCCATGAGAAGCTTCTTGGTGTAACTGAAGTGTGAGTGAAGTCCACAAACAGGCGCAGCCAGATGAAAAGGAAAGGGGGTAGAAAGGTTTATTGAGGGCTTTGCTCTACCTATCTTTTTGATAATTTAATTTTCAGATATTTGCCCTTTCAAAGTTACTTTCAAATCCAAACATACATAAATCAAGAGAGTCTCCTTTAGTGTCAAATTTTTAACAGCATATGTAATGGTGGCACATAATCATCATATTGGAATAATACTCCATCTGGCTTTTTGCCAATGTTATTACGCATTTTCATCTTGATTTAACATCGTATTATAATCACCATAAAATTTTGTTTTCAATGTTACTGTGAAATAAGAGCAGATAAGCCTCTGAGACTTTGAGAACAAATGTAGGCAATTTATATAATCAGTTAACGATAGTTAGAATCTAATTATGTTTAGAATTACTAGTATCTAAGCTGGAGACATTTTCTGAATGTATTTCAGAGTTCACTATGTTGTCACATGACCTATAACTTTATAATTCACATTACTGAGCCAGAGATAATCACTGGAAGGTTATCCCTAATACTGGAATAATCAATAAGTCTTTCCTCACAAGTGCATACTTCATACAGGGTGGTACTTAAGCAAAATTATGAAGGTATCCCTGTAATTATGCCTTACAACTTGTGTTATAGATTCTATTAAAAGCTTATATTTTAAAAATGCAGGAGTATCGGTCTAGTTCAAAAATACTAATAAAATGCATTCCTGCCAGGTAAACAATGCTGGAAATTCCCCACAAAAATATTCATTTTGTTAAGGAAGGAAATAATTCCAGGACAACAACAACAAAAAAATTAAGCTATATTGTGTCACTGAATCCCATCTGAGAATTTTACACAATGATGAAAGGCATGATAGAAGAGCACTACCAAAGGAAAAAGGTGGTCCAAGCAGAAACAATTACTTGATAAATCTGGACTTTTCCTCACCTCCCATTCAATCCTCTTCACTCCATTTTCTATACCATCATTCTGTTAGAATGGTTTTGTTGTTGTAAGGTGCCATTGAGTCAGTTCAGAATCAGCAACCCCAAGCATAACAAAATAAAACGCTGTCTGAGCCTGTGTCACCTTCACAATAGTTGTCATGTTTGAGATCATTTTTGCAGCAACTGTGTCAGTGCATCTAACCGAGAGTCAGCCTCTCTTTCACTGACTTCCTATGTTACCAAGCCTGATAGCTTTCTCCAGGGATTGTTCTCTCCTAAATAAGTGAGATAAAGTCTCATGATCCTTGCTTCGAAGGAGCATTCTGGCTGTACCTCTTCCAGGACAGGGTTGCTCGTTCTTCTGACAGTCAAGCTCTGGTAGCATAGTTTCTAAGGCACTTGACTACTAACCAGAAGGCTGGCGCTTCAAAGCCACCAGCCACTCCTCGGAAGGAAGGTTGGGCAATCTGCTTCTGTAGTGATACTGCCTCGGAAACCCAAGGAGAGATCACTATGAGTCGGGTCCGACTCCACGGCACATAACAACAATAACAACAACAACTGACAGTCAATATTCTTTGCCAACACCATAATTCAAAGATAGCAATTCTTCTTAGAGTTATCTTATGCATTGTCCAGCTTTCATATGAGTATGAGGTGAATGAAGATATCATGGTTTCGATCAGACACACCTTTGTCCTCAAAGTGATATCTCTATTTTTTAACAATTTATAGAGGTCTTTCGCAGAAGATTGGCCCAATGCAATTGGCCATTTGATATCTTGACTGCTCCTTCCATTTTGGCTTTCTAACTCTACATCTCTGCATCATTCATCATAATACTTTATTTTGTCTTCTTCAGCTGTCCTTTGATCTTTTGTTTAGCTTTTTTACTCCATTATTTCTTTCATTCACTTTAGCCAGTATACGTTCAAGAGCAAGTTTCAGAATCTCTTCTGACATCCATTGGGGCTTTTCTTTCTTTCTTTCTTGTATTTTTAATGACCTTTTGCTTTCTACATATATGGTGTCCTTGATGTCATCCCACAATTTGTCTGGTCTTTGGTCATAAGTGTTTAATGCTTCAAATCTATTCTTGATATGC
This sequence comes from Orycteropus afer afer, assembly GCF_000298275.1. Classification (NCBI taxonomy): domain Eukaryota; kingdom Metazoa; phylum Chordata; class Mammalia; order Tubulidentata; family Orycteropodidae; genus Orycteropus; species Orycteropus afer. The sequence continues at coordinate 1,636,379 of NW_006921833.1, forward strand.
TCTCTAAATTCAGATAGGATATATTTAAGGCTGTACTTAGGCTCTCATGGACTTGTTTTAGTTTTCTTAATCTTCAACATGAGCTTGCAAATGACCAGTTGACGGTTTCTTCCACCATCAGCTCTAGCGTTGTTCTGTTTAAAAATATTCAGCTTCTCCATCATCTCTTTCCACAAATGTAGTAGATTTGATTCCTATGTATCCCATCTAGTCATATCCATGTTTGTAGTCATTGTTTGAAATGTTCTTTTTGACGATGAATGATAAATTCTTCAATTCCCAGTATGGTAGATGATATGTAGGTCCAATTCAAAAAATTCAAAATATTTTTGAGTGTCAGTCCATTTCAGCTCACTAATACAAATACTAGTCCAGTGCAGCTCACTAACGTCTAGGATAATGATCCTTATATGTCACATTTCATTTTCTCAACTTGTAATTTCCCTAGATTGACCCTTTGTACATTCCAAGTTCCAATTATTAATGGATGTTTGTAGCTGTTTCTTCTCATTTTGAGTTGTGCTACACAGAAAATGACAGTCCTGAAAACTTTACTCCATCCACATCATTAAAATTGACTTTACATTGAGGAAGCATCTCTTCCCCAGTCACATTTTGAGTGCTCCACAACCTGAGGGACTCATCTTCCAGACAATGTTCTGCTGCTATCCATAAGGTTTTCACTGGATATACTTATTTATTTTTTAAATCAGAAGAAGACTGTCAGGTTCTTCTTCCTAGTCTGTCTTAGTCTGGAAGCTAAACTGAAACCTATCAAAAATGGGTAAGCCTTTAGTATTTGAAATGCCAGTGAGATAGCTTCCAGTATCCGCAATACTGAAGCCAACACTACACAACAAACTGACAGACAAAAAGTCTGACATTATGGCCTCTCTTTCTCTAAAATGTACACTTTCAAACTCCTATTGTTCTTGACTTCTCAGCTCCAACAACACCAATGACGATTTCCTACTTTTGGAATTCCCTTTTTCTATTAGTTTCCATGATATTCCCTTCCATGATAATCCTTTCCATAACATTACAAGAATTCCAGAGATACTGCTATTGTTATAGCTACCTCTTTTGACAAACTCAATTTCCTCTGGCAGATTCTTAAACGTTGTTGTTGTTATGTGCCGTGGAGTCGGACTCAACTCATGGCGACCCCTCCTTGGGTTTCTGAGGAAGTATCACTATGGAAGTAAATCACCCAAATCTGCCTTCCAAGGAGTGGCTGGTGGGTTTGAACCGCCAGCTTTCTGGTTAGCAGTCAAGTGCCTTAGGCACTAGGCTACCAGAGCTCCTATTGTTAAATGTATGAGTTCTTAATGGCTCAGCTGAAAGTTCTCTTCTATTTTTAGTGCATATATGTTTGAGCTTGCAAGCATTCTCTCACTCTCTCTCTCTCTATTGTGTTCCCATTCATACTAAGAGACTTAATTATATCAAATAGATTACTTCAAAATTATATTTCCATACAAAGAACAATGCAATGAACTGTTTTCTTAAGATCTCTCCTAGGATATCTCAAAGGTACCTACAAAATCAACAGGCCCAAGTTTAAATCATGCTTTGCTACCTTCAAACATGGTAATTACTAACTTTCCATCCTAGTAAATATCACCTGAGTCTATCCAGTTGAGCAACTTAAACTGAGAAATCACTCTAGGTATCTTCAACTACTTTCAATATATAATACGGCATCTATCCTTTTATCATCCCAAATCTCAAATATACTAACTTTTCTCCATCTACCCTGTATCCACGACAACCCAACCACTCTTTATTTCTTCTCCTCCCCCTCCCCTCCTCTCCCCTCCCCCTCCCCTCATCCTCCTCCTCCTTCTTTTTTTAACTTTTATTGTGGCAAAAACATACACAAGACATTCACCAACATAACATCTTTTCCATTTATAGCTCAAGGACATTGATGACATTTTTCATGTTGCGCCACCATTATTATTATCCTTTTCAAAAATATTTAAATATTTCACCACCATTATCATAAACTCAATGCCCCACAAACAAAAGTTCTCCCTTTCCCCACTCGCTCCTACCCCTGGTCACCACTAATAATCTTTGGTATGTATGTGTGTGTGTGTGTAAAACATTACATAAAATATTTATATTTATTTTCAACCTATCCAGAAATTTATCCTCCCCTCCCACCCCTGGTTACCAACAAGGAAAGTTTCCTTCTATGTATAAATCTTTCCTTGACTATTTACAATAGTAGACTAACACAATATTCATATGCTGTTCTTAATGATCTTCCTACAACACCTCTGCCACTCATCCACCCCCATATATTCTCTCAACTGATCCTCAGAGTCATCTTCTAAATGCAGAAACATGGCTATCACATGCTGCTGATAATCTTTTGTTATACTATTTGCACGATGACTTAGTTTTAAAATACTTCAGTATAAATAGTGATGATGTACGTGTATACGTGTGTATAAACTAACTTCCTTCTAAAGCTTTGGGGTTGTTAGCATGACTTGAAGCATTTACTGATGAAAATTTAAGACTACAGTATACAGTATGGATTATACCTCAACATAAAGAAAACAAAAATCCTCACAATTGGACCAATATGCAGCATCATGATAAATGGAGAAAAAAACTGAAGCTGTCAAAGATTTCATATTACTGGGTTTCACAAACACTAATGGAAGCAGTAGTCAAGACATCAGGTGACGTATTGCACTGGGCAAATCTGCTGCAAAAGACCACTTTCAAAGTGCTGAAGAGCAAAAATGGTTCTTTGAAGACTAAGGTGAGCCAAACCCAAGCCATGGTATATTCAATTGTCTCATATTCATGTGAAAGCTGGACGATGAATAAGGAAGACCGAAGAAGAGTTGCTACTTTTGAGTTGTGGTACTGGTGAGGAATATTGAAAGTACCATGGACTGCCAGAAGAATGAACAAATCTGTCCTGGAAGAAGTACAGCCTAAATGTTCCCTGGAAGCAAGAATGGCCAGACTCCGTCTCATCTACTTTGGTCATATTGTCAGAAAGGATCATTCCCTGGAGAAGGATATCATGCTTGGTAAAGTGGAGAGTCAATGAAAAAGGGGAAGGCCCTCAATGAGATGGATTGACACAGTGGCTGCAATGATGGGCTCAGGTATAG
>NW_006921833.1:1639618-1642500 GCF_000298275.1 Orycteropus afer afer
TCATTATGAGTTGGAGCCAACTCGACGGCACCCAAAACAACAACAACAATAATCAGTAATCTGCCTACAGGGATGGTTCATATACACCTAATATGTAAGTATAGAAATGTAAGCCAGAGGTTTTTTTAAGTACTCTAAGAGATGTTGGAAATATATATATATATATTGGTGAGTTGATTGGTATTCAAGTTACGTGGCTGATTAGAAAAGTTTATCAAGCCCAATGCCCTTGTGTGAAAGAAGTGTGACAATTTAAGCCTAGTAGCCTGATACACTTTACATATAAAGTTTCGTTGGACCTGAGTCCCTCTATTACACAGAGGACTCTGTTACCTGATACAACTATTCTGGTTCTACCATTAGAAAAAAATATTATTGGCCTGTTTTAACACAGAGAGTTTGTCAAAGTGCCTCTGTACAGAGAAACTGGATTTCCCTGAGCCTATGTTGTGCCTAGGAGCTCTGGGGCATAGTGCCTAAGGCATTTGACTCCAAACCAGAAGGCTGGTGGTTCAAACCCACCAGCCACTTCTCAGAAGGAAGGTTGGGGAATCTACTTCCATAATGATATCATCTTGTAAACCCAAGGAGGGGTCGCTATGAGTTAGATCTGACTCCATGGCATATAACAACAACAACATGTTGTGCCTGCTTTCTATTCCATTTTATAGATTTGACAGAATAAATTTAGCAATTTCTTTCACTGTAACACCATCTGGTAGCAAGGTGCCCATGACTCACAACCTCCTGTTCAAGGGTACAAATATTTATCAAAAGAACATGCCAATGTTTGAAAGGCCAAATTGTTTCCAGTCAGAATACAGTACCATTCAATAGCCTCTCTTTGTTCTTACAAAGACTAGCATCTCTGATATGACTTTGGAGGCTACCATGGTCTTTGCCCACTTAATCAGAACATCTCACTCAAATTTTCTTACTCACTCAATGTATTCCAGTTACATGTAGCCTTCTTTCAGTTTCTGGAATGCCTACTGTTTCTCCCCACTGAGTCTGATTTTCTTTCTCCTCTCACATCAAATAGTTTATTCTAACTCATCTCTCTCTTATCAGCTCAAGCTGTTCTCAGGGAGCTCTTTATATTCTCTCATTTATTGTTTCATGGCATAAATCATTTGTAATTTTGCGGAGGCATACATGAATGTGTTTAATTCTGCTGCTGGTGTGCATGTCATTTAGCAAGTGTTTTGATGTCTACTTTAAAATTCACTTCTCATATAACTTATTCTTTTAATTTCTATTAACAAACATAGAAATTACTATTATTTTCACTTTAGAGTCAGGAAACTAAGATTTTAGGCTATTCTGTTATTTATGACTTTGAGATAAAAACAGACACATTCTCTGTCCTGTGGAGCTTGCACATAGTTTAACAATCACAATATATATGATCATAGACTGTGATATAGTCTATAAAAGGAAAGAAATGGGAAAAAGAAAAGTTATTGTAAATTGGGTGGTCAGGGAAGATCTCTCTAAGGAAAAGACATGTAAGGTAAGATAGGACTATGACCAAAAATGTTCCAGTAGAAAGGGAATAACATTCTAAACAGAAGGCTCGATACAAATGAAGGACTTGAGATGGAAATGTACAAGCCTAGGACTGGAGCATCATAAACTTGGGGGCTATCCCCAGATAAGTTAAGAAAAGGTTGGCAAGGGCCGGTAATCCCAAACCTTGCAAGGCTCATGGAATTTTGGATTTTATCTGAAAGTACAATATTTTATCATAATTTTGTTATATTTCTTATATAACATTTTTCTGCATAATTTTATAATTTTGTTATATTTCTTATATAACATTGTTTCTTTATAATTTATACAATCTGAATTGAGTGAAAACCTGTCTACAGCAATTAAGATAATCCACTTGATATAGCTCCTTTCCAATGGACAGATGGATAGACAACAGAAAACCAAGAGAGAAGTAGGTGACTGGCATGTTGCTTGGCTAGAGTCATTCTCTTTCTCTTAGCCATTATGTCAACAATGTATGCAGTAGGACTTGGACAATAGTTGATTCACGTTCCTGCTAAAACTGCAGATAATCCATGTGCATATTTTGATGAAATATTCATGTATTTCTATCAACAGAAATAACGGTAACAAAGCTAATGTTGTTGCTGTTGTTGTTAGGTGCTGTTAAAGTTAGCTCTAACGCCCAGCAACCCTATGTACAATAAAATGAAACATTTTCTGGTCACACGCCATTCTCACAATCCTAGTTATGCTTGAGCCAAACATTGTAGTCACTGCATGATTCCATCTTGCTGAGGATCTTTCCCTCTCTGGCTGACTGTCTACTTTAGCAAGCATATCCTTTTCCAGGGACAGGTCCTGCCTGACAAGGTGAACAAAGTATGGAGCAAAGTCTGGCATTCTCGCTTCTAAGGAGCATTCCGGCTCTACTTCAGAGACAGATTTGTTCCTTCTGGCAGTACCTGGTATTTTCAGTATTTTTCTCCAAAACCACAGTTCAACAAATGCATCAATTCTTCTTCCCTCTTTCTTATTTACTGACCAGCTTTCACATGCATATGAGACTACTGAAAATACCATGGCTTCAGGCCCAACTTAGGCTTCAAAGTGACACCTTTGCTCTTTATCACTTTAAAGAGATCTTTTGAAGTAGATTGGCTCAGTGCAATACATCCTTTTTCATACATTTTTTGACTGCTGCTTCCATGAGAACTCTTTGTGAATCCAAGTAAAATGAAATCCCTGACAACTTCAATCTTCCTCCATCTATCATAGTGTGGTTTTATTGGTCCAGTTGTGAGGATATTGTTTTTCTTCTATTTTAAATACTGAAGTACAATCCATACTGAAGTCTGTAGTCTTTGACCTTCATCAGTAAGTACTTC
>NW_006921833.1:1647060-1651967 GCF_000298275.1 Orycteropus afer afer
AGAGATTTTAGACTGACTAGCAAATATCAGGATAAAATCAGGAAAGGTGTGAATCAGGGTTGTCTTCTTTAGCCATACTTATTCAATCTATAAACTGAGAAAATAATCTGAGAATCAGGATTATGTGAAAAATGAAGTAATATCAGGATTGGAGAGACTCATTAACAATCTGCCATATTCAGAAGATACAACCCTGCTTTGTGAAAGTGAAGAGTACTTCCAGCATTTTCTGATGAACATCAGACTTCAGCCTATTACACCTCAACATAAAGAATACAAAAATCCTGACAATGGACCAATAAGCAACATCATGATAAACAGAGAAAATTCTGAAGTTGTCAGTGATTTTCATTTTACTTGGACCCACATTCAATGCCCACAGAAGCAGTAGTCAAGAAGAAATCAAACAACATATGGAATTTGGGAAAATTTGCTGCAAAAGAGTTCTTCAAAGTATAAAAGAACAAAGATGTCACTTTGAATACTAAGGTGTTCCTGACCCAAGCCATGGTATTTTCAATACCCTCATATGCACATCAGAGCTGGACAATGAATAAAGAAGATGCTAGAAGAATTCATGCATTTGAGTTGTGATGTTGGTGAAGAATACTGAATATACCATGAACTGGTAGAAGAACGGACAAATATGTCTCAGAGGAAGTACAGTTGTAATGCTTCTTAGAAGTGAGAATGGCCAAACTTTGTGTCTTGCTCTTTGGTAATGTTGTCAGAAGGTACCAGTCCCTGGAGAAGGATATCATGCTCGGTAAAGCAAAAGATGAGCAAAAGAGAGATAGACCCTCAACAAGATAGATTGACACAATGGCTGCAATGGTGTGCTCAAACACAGCAATGATTGTGAGGAGGGCAGAGGACTGGGCAGTGTTTTATTTTGTTGTACACAGGGTTGCTATGACCCAGATCCAATACAATGGCACCTAACAACAACAGAAGACTGACAGAAAATAAATGCAAATAGAGCTATTTTTCCAGATCTCAGAAGTTTCCCAAAATTAAAAAGCCAAGGAAAATGAGAAGTTCAGAGACAAAAGTACCCAAACATGCAGGAAAATAAGACAAGATCCAGAAGAAGCAATAGAGGAAATAAACTCACAAGGATTTCAGATAATGGAATTATCACAGATAGAGTACAAAATAAACATATTTACTACATCAAAGTATTTCTTAATCTTAAAATATGTTTTGTAAATAAGAAACTATAAATAATTATTAAGCAGATTTGAAAAGGAGTCAAGTGGAATTTCCAAAAACATAATTAAAAACTTAATGAACAGAGGTTTAATAGATTAGTCACTGCTGAAGAGAGAATTAGTGAACAAGAAAGTAAATCCAAGGTGATAAACCAAACTTCAGCACCAAGAAACAACAAATATATTTAAAAACAAATCTGTGATGTGTTCACATGCCTAAACGAGAACTTACCGTCATACTGGAATGTTTACATGGCAGCAAGTTACAGTAAAATATGTCTACCAACTGAGCCTCCTCAGGAATTCCTCCTTTTGACGTTTAAAAAAAAAAAAAAAGCACTCTGGCCTTTTTAATCGCTCAGTCACTTCAGCTGGCCACAAATCCACCACAAGAAAACATCTTGGAAGGCAGATGAGTTACTTACATAGCAAGCTAAGTGTTTTCTTAGCAAGATCTCAGTTCTTCTCTGATCAAAGCATTTTTGAGTGGAAAGAACTTTCAAAAGGATGCTACACCAACATAAACCAGAGCTCCCTGAAAAATAGTCCCTGCCTCTATGTGTATAACGTGCTTATCAACAGAAGCACTGGCAGGGGGTCACTTAAATGATAGTATCTGGAGTACAATATTGTTGCCTGCTATTTTCATGTGGCCAAAGCAACCATTAAGGAGCTGGCAAAGCTTCGAGAGGTACATTAGAAATGGCCTTTGCTAAATACAGTCTCTTCTTCCTTCCACATATGGATTATATTGCTTTGATTGATCAATCATTCCTATTCTGTTCTCCTGTCCAAGAGTAGGTGAGAATGGAATTGCTCTTTTATTTGTTATAGTATAGTTCTCTCTTGCTGAGAAAGAATGGGATAGAATGAGAGCTGATAATGCATTTTCCAGAGGTTATTAGTTTCTTTTAGTTTTATGTTTGGAATCTGAATGTTTGGACTCAATATTCAAGCTGTTTGAAACTCAAGGGTTCATTCCTGTGCTCCAGGGAAATATGGGTCTCTGCCGACCAACATGATGAATTGCTTTTTGTTATGTCCTTCTCAGACCTTTGCAAGTATTAGGGATTAAAAATCAAGACAGCCCAAGAGAAATCAGAGTTGTTACTACAGGTCAGAAGTTGTTGAGAAGAGTGAATTACAAAAGACCTGAAAATTCCATCATGCATTAAGACAGCTTGCTGATCTTTTTAATCACAACTGTCATCTATCTGCCTATTGCCTTTAAAAAAAAAAAAAAAAAAATCTATATGAATAGCACCTCCTGCATACAGGATTCTATATGCAGAATCCAGGAAACTATAGTCTCATTCTGCAACTTTATTAATTATGTGACCTTGGGCAAGTTGCAAACTTCCCTTGCTTCATTTTCCTCATATGTAAATAATGATTAATAATACCTACACTGTATGCACAAGGGAAATTGAAAAGGTGAAATGAGAGCAAGAATAGGTGACAATGGAATAGAAGACCCAAGAGAACACAACAAAAGAGTTCTTAGCCCTATCATTACACATACCAAACTCTATTAATAACACTTGTCCTACTATTGCTTCTATTTTATCACAAACTTCTTGAGAATATCTCTCTTTTATTCACATTTGAATTCCCAGAACATTTCAGAGTATCTGGCATAAAAAGCTCTCAGTAGGGCTGTATTGGAAAAGTCAAGGAAATGGAGAAGTAAGAAGAGAGTTATAGCATCAAAGTTTTCAGATACCCTATCAGTTAAATCATGCAGTATCCCCTCGCTCTGTTAGAATGAATGTCTCTTGGTTTATGTACAGGTTCCTCATGAGCACAAATAAGTATTCTGGAATTCTCATTCTTCTCAATGTTATCCATAATTTATTATGATCCATACAGTCAAAATACATACCTGACAAAGGCCATGGAATTTTCAATAGCCTCACAGGCATGTGAGACCCAGAAAATGAATAAGGAAGACCACAGAATTGGTGCATTTGAATTGTGGTGTTGGTGAAGAATACTGAGTGTACCATGGACTGCTAGAATGAACAAATCTGTCACCGAAGAATTACAACCAGAGTGCTCCTTAGAAGCAAGAAGGGCCAGACTTCATCTCTCATATTTTGTCACATTGTCGAAATGGACCAGTCCCTGGAGATGGATATCATGCTTGGTAAAGCAGAGGGTCAGTAAAAAGGTGAAGACCCCAAGTAGATGAACTGACACAGACACTGCAATGATGGGCTCAAGCACAGTAATCATTATGAGGATGGCACACAACCAGCAATTTTCATTCTGTTGTACAAAGGGTCACCACCAGGTGGAACTGACTTGACGGCACCTAACAACAACATCAGTTAAAGGGAAAAATGTATGTAATTGTTTGTCTCAATCTCCCTTTGTACAGTAAAGAATATATCTTAGGAAAGATATTTCTCACTTCTCAATTTTGTGTGCGTATTTGTTATGTTGTGTGCTGGTCATACAGAAGATGACTCTAGGTCCCTATTCCTACCAGTGGTTATCCCAGTGATCTAGTTGGCTTTAAAAATTTCTTTGAAACATTTTCCAGAGAATGTACATTTAAATCAGCATGTGAAAAATAGGGTCCTTCCTTTCCTCACCATGTCTGTCAAGAGTTCACATAAATCATGTAATGTGCATAATACAATGACATTGAACCCTAATTTCATTAGACTGTATATACTTAAGTAGCTATCTCTGCACCCCTGTCAAATGGATTACACAGTTTATGAATTTAAGAGGCAAAAGGCCAGTACAAGGCAAGTATATAGTATATGCTTTATCTGACTTTTTTAAAGTGCAATACGATCTTAGTTCTTTATTGCTACTACAACAGTTGTACCACAAGTGGATGGGGTTTAACAAACAGGAATTTATTCTCTTACAGTTTAGGAGGCTAGAGGTCCAAATTCAGAGTGCCAGCTCTAGGAGTTTGGTTGAAGGGTCCTCAACCTTGGGCTTCAGTTCTGCCTCTTGTTCCAGGCCAACTGGAGCTGAAGGCTTCATCTAACTCAGGCAGCTGCAGGGTGCTAAGGCTGATGAACCCAAGATGAACAGGAAATGGCACACTCTCAAGACTGGCAGGTAAGATGGCAGACCACTGGTTCAAGTCCAGAAACAATCCCAAGATTGTCAACCAACACAAGAGGCCACTGGCTCAACTCTGGGAACTAGAGATTAAAACTCAGACAAATGCAATATCCAAACATGCCAAAAACCTAGAGACCTTTCTCAAAGCATCTCCTTATATACTGGAAGCAAGCCACACCCTGAAGGCAACTACTTAGCTACTCACAGCAGATTCCACCACAGAAGTGACTACAATTTCATCACAAGGAATAACTACATTCAGCTGCCCAGCCACTCAAAACCATGGCCCAGCCAAGTTGATACACAATCTTAACTACCACAAATACAAATGTTTCAATGACATGGATTAAAGATAAAACCACCAGAGAATTCAAGTATCATTTATGTTGAAGTTGTATCCATGTATGTATGTATATGTAAACATATATGCACATGTGCTTATACTGAAACAGACAAATTTATGATTTTAGCAACAAATTGATTCCCTACACAGGTTTTACTTAAGAGCTCTGGTAGCATGGTGCCTAAGACACTTGCCTGCTAACCAGACGGCTGGCGGTTCAAACCCACCAGCCACTCCTCGGAAGGAAGGTTGGGCAATCCTACTTC
>NW_006921833.1:1653437-1654789 GCF_000298275.1 Orycteropus afer afer
AGAACAGGAAGAGAAAAAGAAAACCACTGAGAAAATTGTCCAACATTTGTTGGAAGAGAACTTCCCTGATATGATGAAAGATCAGAATATATCCATTCAAGAAGTCCAATGAAGCCCAAACAGGATAGACTACAAAAGAAAATAACCAAGACATATCATCATCAAACTCATCAAAACCAAAGACAAAAAATAATCCTGAAAGCAGTGTGGGAAGAAAGAAAAGTTATCTGCAAAGGGCAACCAATAAAACTAAGCTCTGATTTCTCAACAGAAACCATGCAGCCAAAAAGGCAATGGGATGGTATACATAAAACCCTGAAAGAGAAAAACTTCCAACTAAGAATGACATACCCAGCAAAAATGTCCCTCAAATATGAAAGTGAAATTCATAGATTTCCAGATAAGCAGATATTAAGAGAATTTATTAAAACAAGACTAATCTTATAAGCGATACTAAAGGGAGTCCTTTGAACAGAGAACCAACAGCAGCAAACAACAACCAACCATTAGCACACATCATGACATAATCCAGAAACCAACCCAGTTATGGAAGTATCCAAAATAAAATAAGCTTACAAGATTATAAACAGGGAACCAGAGACATCCACTAGCAAATGAGGACAGATACAAACCAAAAAGAAGGGATAAATAGTGTGGTTACAGAACTTCTAAAGGGTGAGGAAATCAGAGAATTGCAACACAGAATGGACTGTAGTAAACTCGGGTAGAAAATTATAAATCACAAGGTAACCTCAAAGAACAATGATAAACCTTTGCATCACAATAAAAAAAGAGGATAAGCACAAATACTTAGCAAATACTAAAACAACAACAAAGGAAATGATAAAATGATTCATAAACAAAACAAGCTCAGCACAGAAAATTGTACTGAACACAGAAATCAGCAACACCATGAAAAAACACATAACAAAATGACAGCAACCAATTCATACTTACTGATAATTACACTGAATGTCAATGGATTAAATGGATCACTCAAAAGACAGAGAATTGCAGACTGGATAAGAAAACATAACCCATCAATGCACTGTCTACAAGAGACATACCTTAGAGACAAAGACAAAAATAGGCTAAAAATCAAAGACTGGAAAAAGATATACCAGGCAAATGGCAATCAAAAAAAAGCAGGCGTGGCAATATTAATTTCTGATAAAATTGACTTTAATACAAATAAGATCATAAGAGACAAGGAAGAACATTATTGCTTTTGTTGTTATGTGCCGTCGAGTCAGACCCGACTCATAGCAACCCCTCCTTGGGTTTCTGAGGCAGTATCACTATGGAAGTAGATTGCCCCATCTTCCCTCCAAGGAGTGCCTGGTGGATTTAAA
>NW_006921833.1:1655799-1665023 GCF_000298275.1 Orycteropus afer afer
AAGAAATAATAATGATTCAAGCAAAAATAAAACAGAAAGACAACAGAAAAAATCAAGAAGAATATAAGTTGTTTTTTTGAAAAGATTAATAAAACTGGCAAACACTGGCAAATTTAACAAAGGAAAAGAGGAAGAGAACAGAAATAATAGGAATAAGAAATGAAATGGGCGACATCACAACAAACCACCTGAAATTAAAAAAGATAATAGCAGGATACTATGAAGTACCAAACCCACACCAAACTCACTGCTGTCGAGTCGTATTCGACTCATGGTGACCCCTCCTTAAGTTTCTGAGGCAGTATCACTATGGAAGTAGATTGCCCAACCTTCCTTCTGAGAAGTGGCGGGTGGGTTTGGGCAGCCAGACTTCTGGTTAGCAGTCAAATGCCTTAAGCACTGCTACCAGAGATCCTTTCATGAAGTACAGTACTCTAAAAATTTGAAAATCTGCAAGACATGGACAGATTTCTAGAAACACACTACCTACTTAAACTAACAGAGACTTATGTGGAATAGTTGAACAGATCCATAACAAAAGAAGAAATTGAACAGGTCATTAATAAATTACCAACAAAAAAACAGTCCTGGGCCAGACAGTTTCACCAGAGAATTCTACTAAATGTTCAGAAAATAACTGACACTAATCCTACTCAAACTATTCCAGCACACAGAAAAGCATAGAATCCTCCCAAATTAAGTTAAGCTTATGAAGCTTAACACTGATACCAAAACCAGACAAAGACATCACTAAAAAGGAAAACTATGCACCAATATCCCTCATGAATATAGATGCAAAAATCTTCAATAAACTGATAGCCAATTGATTCCAACAACATATCAAAAAAATAATACATTATAACCAAGTGGGGTTCTTACCAGGTATGCAAGGATGGTTCAACATTAGAAAAACAATCAACATTATCCATCACATATATAAAACAAAGGAAATGAATCACAGGATCATATCAACTGATGCAGAAAAGGCATTTGATAAAATACAAAACCCATTCCTGATAAAACTCTCAGCAAAATAAGAATAGAAGGGACATTCTGCAACATAATAAAGGGCATCTATGCAAAACCAACAGCCAACATTACTCTCAATGGAGAGAGACTGAAACCATTCCCCTTGCAAACAGGTACTAGACAAGAATGATCTCTATATCCACTTCTATTCAACATTGTATTATAAGTCCTAGCCAGGGCAATAAGGCAGGAAAGGGAAATCAAAGGCATCTAAATTGGTAAGGAAGAAGTCAAACTATCCCTATGATATGATCCTATACATAGAAAACCCAAGAGACCCAGCAAAAAAAAAACTACTGGAACTAATTGAGACATTCAGCATAGTGGCAAGATTACAGATCGACATAACAAAAATCACTCGGATTTATCTATACCAGCAAAGAAACTGCTGAAAAAGAAATAAGGAATTGATAGTATTTACAATAGCTACCAAAAAAATAAAATACTTAGGAATAAATCTTACCAAGGACACAAAAGACCTATACATAGAAAACTACAAAACACTTTTTCATGAAACCCTAAGGGATCTACATAAATGGAAAAGCATACCATGCTCTTGGATAGGAAGACTGAACATTGTGAAAATGTCAGTACTATCCAGAGCAATCTATACATTCAGTGCAATCCCAATACAGATCCCATCAGCATTCTTTAAGGATATGGAAAACCAATCACTAACTTTATATGGAAAGGAAAGAGACCTTTGATAAGCAAAAACTGTTGAAGAAGAACAAAGTAGGAGGTCTCACACTCCCAGATCTCAAAACTTACTATACAGCCATAGCAGTCAAAATTGCCTGGTATTGGTACAATTACAGACACACGGACCACTGGAATAGAATAGAGAACCCAGATATAGATCAAAAGACAGCTGATCTTTGACAAAGGGCTGAAATCCATTAAATGGTGAAGAGATTGTCTGTTTAACAAATGGTGCTAGCAAAACTGGATATCCATTTTCAGAAAACTGAAATAAGATCTGTATCTGGCACCACACACAAAAACTAACTCCAGATGAATCAAAGACTTAAATGTGAAACCTAAAACTATAAAGTTCCTCAAGGGAAAAAAAAAAAAATAGGGCAAATTTAGGGCACTTATACATGGGAGCTCTCATGACATAGTGCCTAAGTCATCTGACCACTAACCAGAAGGCTGGTGGTTCAAATTCTCCAGCCACTCCTCAAAAGGAAGGTTGGGCAATCTACTTCTGTAGTGATACCACCTGGGAAACCCAAGGAGGGGTTGGTATGAGTTGGATCTGACTTGATGGCAGTGAGAGAGAGTTATAAGGCATAAAAAGACTATCACGCATAACCCAAAATGTACAAACAACAGAAGATAAACTAGAGGAATGGGACCTTCTAAAAATTAAATTTTTATGTGCTTCCAAAGACTTCTCCAAAAGAATGAAATGACAACCTGCAGATTGAGGAAAAATATTCAACAACATATCTGACAAGGGACTTATCTCTAAAATTTATAGAAAACTGTAACACCTCAACACAAAAAGACAAATGGTCCAATTAAAACATGGGCAGAAGATAATGAATAGACACTTCACCAAAGAGGATATTCAGGCAGCCAATAAATCCATGAAGAAATGTTCACAATCATTAGCCATTAAAACTAAAAAAAAAAAAAAAAATCATCAATCTTCTGGTTAGCAGTCAGATACCTTAGGCATTGTGCTACCAGAGCTCCTTCCTTAGAGAGATGCAAATAAAACAACAACGAGATAACATCTTGCCCCAGCACTAATAGCAAAGTTCAACAAGACAGAAAATTACAATGCTGGCAAGGATGTGGAGAGACTGGGACTCTCATACATTGCTAGTGCAACTGTCAAATGATACAACCACTGTGGAAAGCAGTATGGTGATTCCTTAAAAAGTTGGAATTAGAAATTCCATATGACCCAGGAATCCCATTACTAGGTATATATCCTAAAGAAGTGAGAGCCAGAACAAGAACAGATATATGCACACCCATGTTCATTGCAGCACTATTTACAATAGCGAAAAGATGGAAACAACCTAGGTGTCCATCAACAGAAGAATGGATAACCAAACTATGGTACATACACACAGTGGAATACTATGCAACCCTAAAGAAGAATGTAGAATCTGCAAAACACCACATGACATGGATGAACTTGGAGGACATTATGTTGAGTGAAACAAGTCAATCACAGGACAATTATTGTATTAGTCCACTATTGTGAAAAGTCAAGGGAAGGTTTATATATGGAATGAAACTTTCCATGTTAGTTACCGGGGTGGGATGGGAGAGGAGGGGACACTGCTAGATAGATAAAGACAAGGATTGATTTGGGTGAAAGGAAGTGCAATGCACCAAATGTGAGTGATCAACACAGTGGCACTGAGGAAGAGGAAGACATAGAGAGGTGCATGGGAGGTACAGACAACAAAGATGAACCCATTTCCAAATATAGTACTGTGTTATTACTGATGGCAAAAACTAATGTACAGGTGGATAGATGGGTAGACAGGCTAATGATCAGGTATCTCTAGGCAGGGGGTGGTGTGTCCATGACCATGCATAGGATTGGCAGATGACATTTCTACAAGCATATTTGTGTGTTCTATAAGAACGCCCAGGTATATAGTAGAACTGACAAGGGAAAAGGTTGTGGTAACTTCTTGGCCACAGCCAGCTACCCAGAGGGAGTGAGTAGTTGGATCTGTGGGCTCAGAACCATGGTTGCAGGGGACATAAAGCTCAATTGGCATAACATATTACACAAAAACTTTGTTCCACAGCCTACTTTGGTGAGTAGCAACTAGGATCTTTAAAGCTTGCAAGCGGCCATCTGGATGTAATGATGGGTTTCTCCTTGTCCAGAGCAAATAAGAATGAAGTAAACCAAAGCCACATGGAAACAATTAGTCCAAGGGACTAGTAGACCATGCAATCCTCAGCCTACATGACCATGAGACCAGAAGAACTAGATGGTATTCTGCTACCACTGTCAACCACTTAAAGTGGGATCTGTGTAGGAGATCCTGGATAGAGTAGAAGAACAATGTGGAACAAAACTCACAATTATAAAATAAATAAATAAAAGATCAGGTTTGTTGGTCTGATAGAGCCTGGTGAAACCCGAGACTACAGTTCCTAGCTGTCCCTCAGGTATGGAATTGAACTCACTCCGTTGGCTCCTCGCCACCAGAACTCCTCACAGGTGACATGGTGCTTAAGGCATTTGACTGCTAACCAGAAGGCTGGTGGTTCAAACCCACCAGCCACTCCTTGGAAGGAAGAATGGGCAATCTACTTCCATAGAAATACCACCTCAGAAACCCAAAGAGGGGTCACTATGAGTCAGAATTGACTCAATGGCAGTGAGTTTAGTTTTTTGTTTTTCCTGTAGTTTCCAGCCAAATAAAAGACCAGCATATGGGCTGAACATTTGCAGGTACACTAGATACACTCCTTGGATAGGTCAATCATGGGAGAACAGAAAGGTAGTTTGTGCACTGGAGGGAAGGACACAGGGAAGTGGTAACTAAGAGAAGGAAGTGGAGTGGGAAGAGAGCTATTACATTGTAGGAAATTGCAGTCAATGTCATGAGACAAAATGTGCATGAACTGTTGTACGGAAAATGAATTTGCTCTGCAAACTTTCACCCAAATCACAATAATAAATAAATAAATAAACGTGGCCAAAGGTAATATACACAGGTCAGCCCTGTTCAAGGGGTAGGCAACTACCTACATGGCTGATTTGAAGTATCATGAAAATTGCCCTTCCAAAAATGTTTTCCCTCTAGAGCTGCCACTGTCAAAATTCTTCCACAGATTTCATCATTTAAGATCTTCAAATATATATATTAAAGCAGTGAGTACTACTTAATTTCCTCTTTGCTAAGATACTATCTATTTAATAACGAGTACACAGAGATTTAAAAAGAAAATAATGACATATTAAAAGTACACATAATTGTTGGAGAAATCTTGATTTCAGAAATGATAACATGCAAGAAGTTCAAAATAGCTAAATTCATTTTTCATTTAATGCAGAATGGCAGCTACTTTGGAGGGATAATGCTTAACTGGAATGATCACAGTCCAGTACGTGCTCATCATTCTCACAGAAATTCCTTTCTTCCCTGCATCCCCCGCCAAATTTCTGCAGTGTTGCTTAGGTTTCAGATGATCAGATCACACTGCTCAAATTCATAGTCTTACACACCAGAATGATTTACGCTAATGCCTACTTAGTACAGCAATCTAAGTACCTATTTACTGTAAGTAGAGACACCAGAACATTGATTTAAAAAAAAAAAAACACTGCCATCGAATTGATTCTGACTCACAGCAACCATACAGCACAGAGCAAAACTGCTCCATAATGTTTCCAAGGCTCTGTATATCTTTATGGAAGCAGACTGCCTAATCTTCCTCCTATGCAGAGGCCGGTGGATTTGAATAGCTGACCTTTTGGTTAGTAATTAAATGCTTTAACAACTATGCCACCAGAGCACCTACAGAACATTCCTAAAAGACATAATTTTTTAAAATGTCCGAATGGTAACTTTCAAACTAAAACTCTAAATTTTTTGGATTGCTGACTCCAAAGTACAAGGCACAAACTTAAATGCTCACAGAGATGAGAGAAGACCATGTGAAAGTGGCAAACAGGCTGGGGACTGTCATATAACTCTGGGAGAAATTTTTTGTATTTGAACAAATATACAATATATTCTCTCTTTTCTTGAAACACCTGCACTATGATGTCTATTTTGTCACTTACTTGATTTTCCATTCTTCATAGAGACACAGGTACAGAGAAATATTTCTCTACTGTTACAAAGAGAGCCCCTGGTGGAAGCATGGTAAAAAATGAGAGCTGACACTAGTGTCAGTTTTAGGGAGAAATAGATTATATTAGAAGCCATAATGAACCAATTAAATCATGTTCTTTCCAAATGAGGCTATATGATTGTTGTCTTGTTGGAATATGAGCCACATTGCCACACGTAATTTTCAAGAGAAGCTGAACATCTAGATTCTTAATGAGAAATATTCTGAGTTTTAAGTGTAGATGTAATATTTAAAAAAACAGTGTAGGGCAAACAAAACAGATCTTGGGGCCATAGTCAATCCATAGCCTGCCACTTTGTCCCCAAAGTGTCTCTGATCTAGAGAGATGTTTTAGTCAGACAATGACTAAACCTAATTTCATGGTTCAGAAACAACTACACACCTTGACAGCAACTGAAAATATGTGCCCTCTTAATTCTCCCGTTCCACTGTTCTCTTTAGGCTGACCTGGATTTTTGCTCTCAAGCTCTGGTTTTTCCAGAATCCACGCAGAGCTTATTAACAGTCTCCTTCTAGACAGTCAAGTACAAGAGAATTAGGTTATGCTTTCTGTGGCTACTTTTCAGTCAAAAGGTTCACCTTGATCTTTTCAATGCCTTTAATAAGTACTATTCCCTTCTCAGAAGGTGCTTCCAAGTCTTGTAAGTAATTGTCTTTGAAGTGCCACCCTCCTTATTTTCCTTGGTTGATGTCAAAAGGGAAAAAAAAAATTAAATATATAAGAGATTGTACTAGAAATAATGTTTATATTTTAAGTATTTAGTTTACAGCAAGTATTTCACTGAGAAATCTAAGGCATTTTATAAGCAGACAGCTTATGTTTACAATGAAAATATAAACAAAGGTATACCATATAATCTTCAAATTGATCATTGATATTTCCATATCTGAAGGAACCTGATGACACAGTAGTGTAGACTGAAAGAACAGCAGTTCAAATCCACCAATGGCTCTCCAAGAGAAAAATGTGATAATCTGCTTCCATAAAGATTATAGTCTTGGAAAACCTATGGGGCAGTTCTACTCTATTCTATAGGATCACTATGACTTGGCATCAATGTCCCAGCAAGGGGTTTGGTTTTATTTCCATATCTGAAAAATAACATTTTACTGTTGCTGTTACCTGTTCCATGTACAATGGGATTAGACCATAGTTATCCACAGTGTTCTAATTGGCTGATTTTCAGAAGTACTTCACTAGACCTTTCTTCCTCCTCTGTCTTAGTCTGGAAGTTCTGAAACCCGTTCAATATCATGTAACATGCAAGCCTTCACTGACAGATGAGTGTTGGCTGTGCAAGAGCTGCACTGGCAGGGAAAGAAACCCAGGTCTCTATCATGCAAAGCAAGAACCCTACCACTGGACCATAGTCACAGGGGACATCAAGCTCAACTGGCATAACATACTGCACATAACATTGTTCCACCTCCTACTGTGGCGAGTAGCAACTGGGATTTTAAAAGCTTGCAAGTAGCCATCTAGATGCAACGATGGGTCTCTTCTCGTCCAGAACCAAGAAGAATGAAAAAAACCAAAGATTCATGGAAAGAATTAGTCCTAGCGACTGGTACACCATGTGATCCTCATCCTATAAGACTATGAGACCAGAAGAACTAGATGGTGTCCGGCTACCACTGTCAACCACTTGGAGAGGGATCTACATGTAGGAGATACTGGATAGAAAGGGAGAACAATATGGAACAAAACTCAAAACCATTTGGGAAAAAAAAAAAAGGGGGGATCAGATTTGCTGGTCTGATAGAGCCTGGTAGAACCTGAGACTATGGTCCCTAGCTGCCCTTTAGGTCTGGAATTGAACAAAAGACAGGCATATGAGTTGAACATGTATGTACCTGAGGTAGATACACTCCTTGGAGAGAACAATCATGGGAGAAAGAAGGGCTGTTTATGCACAGCGAAATAGTTCAGGGGCAGGAGTGCATGGAGGGATGGACACAGGAAGAGGTAACTATTGGGAGGAAGTGGGAGAGGAACTGTTGCATTGGGGTAAATTGTAGTCAATGTCATGAGACAAAGTGTGTGTGAACTGTTGTATGGAAAGTGAATTTGCTCTTTAAACTTTCACCCAAATCACAATTTTAAAAAAAAGAACCCTAGCACTGAACCACCATCACCCTTAAAATAATACTGTCATTGTGTGCCACTGAGTCGATTCCAACTCATAGAAACCTTACAGGACACAGTGGATACCTGCAGAGTTTTCTAGGCTGTAATCTTTACAGGAACATATCACCAGGTCTTTTCTCCCATAAGCCCCTGGCAGGAGTGAACCATCGATCTTTCAGTTAGCACCCAAGTGCTTATACTAGGACTCCTGGAAATAACATAAAGTTCATAAAAAAAATTAGTATTCTGATTTATGGCATCAACTACAAAACTACCCCCAAAGCTAGTCATTTTATATGATACTGTTTGATACTGAAAAACAAATTTCAAGTGTACAAAGATTGCTATCCAGATGCTTTTAGTACTATTTAACATTACAGACTAAAAAAAGACAAGTTGTATTCTTTATAGGAAAGAACCAATATGACTTCTAATATGCTAAGAAAAGCACGTCTTAGGAAGCTGCATTTTGCAAAATAGAATATAAGGATTTTTAAAGCAAAAGTTTAGCATTATAGTCATATATTGTTAAAAGATAATTTCTGTTCAGTTCTGTGTTCTAATCACACTGCAAAAATTCATTGTACTTTAGAATAAGTTTAAATCTTTTATCACAGAAACATAATGCCCACTTTTTACAGTTTACATTTCCCTGAAGTATACTGCACATTACTGTGTACAACTTTTATTAGCATAATTTTATACTGTTCAGTTATAAATATGTTGTTTAATTTTTTTTTTCTAATTGGGTCATACTGTAATGAGCAGCCCCCTGCATTATGAATGGATATATAATAGGAAGTTTCTTAATAATATTTTCCCCCATATACAAACTGAAGTCTCTTATAGCAGCAAGATACATAGAGAGCCAAACTCTTCTATTATTTATGATGCCTGCAGGAAAATGGATGGGGTTCAATGGGGCAACAATATGAAAAATCAGAACAGAATTTTAGAGGTAAATTTTGGCTCAACATGAGAAGGAAGATTATAAATATTAAAGCTGTCCTATGAGGAAACAGGCATCCTTGGGAAGTAGTGAGATCTCTGTCATCTGAGGTATTTACAGAGGCCAAATGCTGAAAGATAAATTTAAATACTAGGTAGAACAATGATCAAAAGTAAGATGCCATCAAAAAGTAAGATGCTAATATTTGACAACTTTGGAAAGATGGTAGACTATTTACTTAAATTGCAGAATATTTATATATATATATAT
>NW_006921833.1:1665429-1681666 GCF_000298275.1 Orycteropus afer afer
ACACACATATACATATATATATACATATACACATATGTGTATATATATGTATATGTGTGTGTGTATACACACACACATATACATACATACATATATGTATATAGACACACACACACACACAAGGTGGGGTCGCTATGAGTTGAGTCTGACTCGACAGCACATAACAACAACAACAAATATCTATATGTATATACATATAGATATTTGTAGTACAAACTTTTTTGTGTCCTTCAGGTAGAACAGTAAACAAGACTTACTTTCTGACTTCAACAAGCTTATTAGTCTTTTGGAGAAGGCTGATCAATTACACTTATAGGCAGATTGGAAAGCATATGCCCTTGGTTCTATAAGAGTATGAATCAGTGCAGGATTACTGAACAGACAGGCAAAGGTCATGCTTGCAGCATCAGGATGGAGATATGACTCCCCCCCCCCAACCAAAAATGATGCTTTCACAAGACCCATACCTCACCCCATACACAAAACAAACTCAAATTGGATCAAAGACTTAAATGTAAAACCTAAAACTATAAAGTTCATCAAAGATAAAATAGGGGCAAATCTGGGGCCATAATTTACAGCATAAACATATCATCAAGCAAAATGCACAAGCAGTAGAACAGAAGCTAGATGACTGGGACCTTTTAAAAATTAAATTCTTATGTGTATCAAAAAGACTTCTCCTAAAGGATAAAAAGAGAACCTACATATTGGGAAAAAAATAATTGGCTATGACATATCTGATAAAGGACTTATCTCCAAAATTTATAGAAAATTTCAACACCTCAACACCAGAAAGACAAATAATCTAATTCAAAAATGGGCAAAGGACATGAACAGACACTACACTAAAGAAGATACATAGGTGGCCAACAAACACATGAGGAAATGCTCACCATCTTTAGCCATGAGAGAAATACAAATCAAAACAACAATGAGATGTCATCTCACCCCAGCAACAAGAGTAAAGTTCAACAAGACAGAAAATAACAAATGTTGGTTAGGTTAGAGAGATTGGAACTCTCATACACTGCTGGTGGGACAGGAAAATGGAACAACCATTGTGGAAAATCGTATGGCTTTTCTTTAAAAAACTGAAAATAGAAATACCATTTGATCCATCAATATACCCTAAAGCAATATACCCTAGGAATATACCCTAAAGAGGTGGGACACAGGATACAAACAGACATATGCACACCCATGTTGATCTCAGCACAATGCATTATAGCAAAGAGATGGAAACAACCCAAATGCCCATCAACAGCTGGATCGATAACCAAACTATGGTACATTCACACAATGGAATATTATGCAACATTAAATATTAATGAAGAATACATGAATCATCTCACAATCTGGATGAATTTGGAGGATATTTAGCTGAGTGAATTAAGTCAATCACAAAACAAACAAAAACAATCACAGAAGAACAAATATTGTATAAGTCCATTATTGTAAAAAGTCATGGAAAGGTCTTCTCAGAGAAGGAAATTCATTTCTTCAGTACCAGGGATGGGAGGGAAGGGAAGGGAAAATTTTGGACTAGTTGGGGGTCATGTGTTGATTTGGGTGAGCGGAAGGGTGGTATGGAAATTGTCTGACTGGCATGGTGACATTGGGGAAAGGAAAGATACAGAAATGTGCACAAAAGATACAGACAACCAGGGAAAATACTATTACATGCACAATACTGCATTACCACTGGCACCAAACACCAGGCTATAGGTAAATGCACAGAGAAGATAAAGTGGGGGTAAGCAAACAGGAATATACCCTAGACCAAGGATAGATTTGGCTGAAGATAATCTTACATATATATTTGTGCTACAAGATTAGCCATATACATCACAGAAGCAATAGAAGACAAGGTTGGAGCAGCTTTTCAGAGACAACCAAAGACCTTGTGAGAGAGAATCACTTGGGGCCATAGTCCCTGGGGACATCATGCTCAACTGGCACAACAGAGTACATAAAAATCTTGTTCCACATCCTACTTTGGTGAGTAGCAACTGGGGTCTTAAAAGATTTTGAGTGGCCATCTAAGATGAACCTCTGGTCTCCTCTCAGAAAGAGCAAAGAGGAGTGAAGAAAATCAAAATCATCTGGAAACAATTAGTCCAAAGATAAGATGGACCATGAGGACCCTCAGCCTTCACAACACCAAGACCAGAAGAACTAAATGGTGCAAGCTACTAATGCCAAGTGCTTGGAAAGGGATCAAAACTGGAGATCCTAGATAGAGTGGGAAGAAAAATGTGGAATAAAACTCAAAAATAAAAAGGACCAAAATCACTGGTCAGATGATAGAGACTGATAGAACCCCCAAACTATGGACCCAGGTTACCCTTCGGGCCCAGAAATGGACTCACTTCCATAGTTTGGCTCTCAATACAATAATGGAAAGACATACATGCAGAACACCCATCCCAGGGTGATGCACTCTCCTACTGTAGGGAGATGCACCCCTTAGGTCAATCAGCCATGAGACATCAGAGGGGCAGCATGCACATAGAAAGCTGGACAGGCTGGAATGCATAGAAAATAATGGTACAGGGGGTGGGTAGTCACAGGGAGAAGAGGGGAGGAGAGTGTTTATGGTTGGTTATGGTAATCAGGCCGTGAAATCAAATGTGCATGAACTGTTGAATGTAAAACAAATCTGCTCTGTAAATTTACACCCTAAGCACAATTAAAAAAAAAAAAAATGCTTTCAAAGAAATTTTTATGTGTTACTTCAAAAGAGCACAGTACTCATGATGGCAAAAATATAATTTTTTCAATGTGTTTTACTGTTGTCTGCCTGTTAAGGTTCTTGGACTAGAGTTTGATGGCCATTAGGAGCCAGTAAAGAGTATTCAGCTGGAGTATAGCATCATGACACAGGTGTTATAGAAAGATAATCTATTTGCAATGTGGAAAAGAGGGGAAGGCGCACAGGCATGATGTGTATCACTGAAATTAACTCCACAGAAAATGATTAAGAGATTAAGATAGTAGAAGTGAGAACACAGAGAAAGAAGAGAAGCATGAGAAATATTAGCTTCTCTAACGCTGGGTGACTGGTTACCTATAAAGGAGGAGGATAAAAGAGAATTAATAATGCCTCTTGGATTCCTAATTACATTTTTCAGCCATTTTGGTGGTTAATTTTAACTGTCAATCTGGTTAGGTCCTGGTGCTCAGAAGGAGCCCTGGTAGCACAATGGTTAAATACTCAGCTGCTAACAGAAAGGTTGGGCCTGGGGCTAGGGGCAGCTTTTCGCTTGGAGGTGGCTCTTTATAAAGGTGGGAGCCTGACATAGGTGGGCCCAGGGCTTGGAGGCTGCTTTTCACATCGGGGTGGCTCTATATTAAGGCCAGGGCCTGAGGTAGGTGGCCGCAGGGCTGGGGGCTGCTCTTCACTTGGGGATGGCTCTTTATTAAGGCCGGGGCCTGAGGTAGGCTGGCCTGGGGCTTGGAGACTGCTTTTCATTTGGGTGTGGCTCTATATTAAGGCTGGAGCCTCAGGTACGAGGGGCTGGGGCTCTGTGGCTGCTTTTCACTTGTGGGTGGCTCTGTCTTAAGGCTGTTGCCCCAGGTAGGCAGGAACGACTAAGGGAGACTAACTTGTCTGTCAGTTTGTTGTCCTGTGGTGACTTACATGTTGCTATGAGGCTGGAGGCTCTGCCACCGTGTTGCAAAATGCCAGTAGGGTTACCCATGGTGGACAGGTTTCAGTGGAACTTCCAGGCTAAGACAGACTCAGAAGAAGGAAGAGGCTATCCACACTTCTCAAACAATTGGCCAGTGAAAACCTTATGAATAGCAGTGAAATACTGTCTGATATATTATTGGAAAACTATGAATAGCCATGAAACACTGTCAGATATAGCACTGAAAGATTACCCCATCAGGTCAGAAGGCACTCAAAATTTGGGGAAGAGCTGACTCCTCAGAGCAGAGAAGACCTTAATGATACGGATAGAGCAAAGCTTTGGGAACCTCTACTGGCTGACGTGGCACGACTCAAAATGAGTAGAAACAGATGTAAATGTCCATTAATAATTGGAACATGGAATGTATGAAGCATGAACCTAGGAAAACTGAAGTTGTCAAAAATGAAATGGAACACATAAGGATCAATATCCTAGACATCAGTGAGCTGAAATGGACTGGTTTTGGCCATTCTGAATCAGACAAACATACGATCTACTATGCTGGGAATGACAAACTGAAGAGGAATGGTGTGGCATTCATTGTCACAAAGAGTGTTTCAAGATCTATCCTGAAGTACAATGCCGTCAGTGCTAGGATGATATCGATACGTCTACAAGGAAGACCAGTTAATAATACTATTATTCAAATTTACACACCAACCACCAAAGCCAAAGATGAGGAATTTGAAGATTTGTACCAACTTCTGCAGTCTGAGGCAGGAAGCAGGGGAAAGAAAGAGCGGAGAGGTTTCAAACAGCTAAGGGAGACAAACTTGTCTGTCAGTTTGTCATACTATGGTGGCTTGCATGTTGCTGCAGGCTGGAGGCTGTGCCACTGGTGTTTCAAATGCCAGCAGGGTTGCACCCAGTGCACAGGTTTCAATGCAGCTTACAGACTGAGACAGACTATGAAGACAGAAGAGGCCATCCACTTCTCAAAGAATTGGCCAGGAAAAACCTTATGAACAGCAGAGAAACAATGTCTGATACATTACTGCACAACTTTATGAATAGCCTGGAAACACTGTCTGATGCAGTGCAGGAGGACGAGCCCCTTGGGTTGGAAGGCACTCAAAATACAACTAGGAAAGTGCTGCGTCATCACAGTAGAATCAACCTTATCAATATGGATAAAGTAAAGCTTTCAAGACCTCCACGTATAGCATTGGGCAAATCTGCTGCAAAGGACTTCTTTCAAGTGCTGAAGAGAAAAGATGTCTCCTTGAGGACTAAGGTGCACCTGACACAAGCCATGGTGTTTTCAATTTACTCATATGCATGTGAGAGCTGGACAATGAATAAGGAAGACCAAAGGAGAGTTGATGCTTTTGAGTTGCGGTGCTGGTGAAGAATGCTGAAAGCACCATAAACTGCTAAAAGATCTATAAATCTGTACTGGAGGAAGTGATGCTGGAATGTACCTTGGAAGCAAGACTGGCCAGGTTTCATCTCACCTACTTTGGTCATATTTTGTCAGAAGGGATCATTCCCTGGAGAAGGATGTCATGCTTGGTAAGGTGGAAGATCGATGAAAGAGGGAAAGGCCCTCAATGAGATGGATTGACACACTGGCTACAGCGATGGGCTCAAGTATAGCAAGGATTGTGGAGTTGGTGCAGGACTGTGCAGTGTTTCGTTCTGCTGCGCATAAGGTCACTATGAGTCAGAGATGACTCAACGGCACCTAACAACAACAACAAAAACTATAGTCTGAAACTGACCAAACATGCAATCAAGATGTGTTGATTTTCACTGATGAATGGAATGCAAAAGTTGGAAACAAACTAGAGTTACTGGTAGTTGGAAAATATGGGCTTGGAGACAGAAATAATGCTGGAGATTGCATGACAGAATTTTGAAAAACCAACAACTTATTCATTACAAATACTTTTTCTCAACAACATAAGTGATAACTATATATGAGGACTTCACCAGAAGGAATACACAAATTGACTACATTTGTGGCAAGAGGCAATGGAGAAGTTCAATAACTTCAGCCAAAGCAAGGCCAGGAGATGATTATGGAACAGACCATCAACTACTCATACGTACATTCAAGCTGAAGTTGAAGACAATTAAAACAAGCCCACAAGAGCCAAAATATGACCTTGATAATATTCCTCCTAAATTTAGAGACCATTTAAAGAATATATTGGATGCATTGAAAAACAATGACTGAAAACCAGAGGAATTTTGGGATGACATCAACATAATCCATGAAGAAAGCAAGAGGTTATTAAAAAGACAAGATAGGAAGAAAAAACCTAAGGGAATGTCAGAAGACACTCTGAAACTTGCCCTTGAGTGGAGAGTAGCTAAAGCAAATGGAAGAAAAGACAAGATAAAAGAGCTGAATAGAAGATTTCAAAGAGCAGCACAAGAAGACAAAGTCTATTACAATAATGAAATGTGCAAAGTTCTGGAGTTAGAGAACCAAAAGGAAAGAATACACTCAGTATTTCTGAAGCTGAAAGAAATGAGGAAAAAATTTAAGCCTCTGGTTGCAATACTGAAAGATTCTATGGGCAAAATATTGAATGATGCAGGGAACATCAAAAGAAGATGGAAGGAATATACAGTCACTGTACCAAAAATAATTGATCAATGTTCATCCATTTCAGGAGGTGGCATATAATCAAGAACCAATGGTACTTAAGGAAGAAGCTGAAGCTGCACTGAAGGAATTGGGAAAAAATAATTCTCCAGGAATTGGCAGAATACCCACTGAGATGTTTCAACAAATGGATGTCATGCTGGAGGCACTCACTCAGTTATGCCAAGAGATTTGGAAGAAAGTTACCTGGCCAAGTGACTGGAAGATATCCATATCTGTACCCCTTCCAAAGAAAGGTGATCCCACAAATGTGGAAATTATCGAACAATATCATTAATATCACATGCAAGTAAAATCTTACTGAAGATAATTCAAAAATGGTTGCAGCAGTATATTAACAGAGATTATTCAAAAATGCAAGCTAGATTCAGAAGACATGAAATGAGGTATATCATTGCTGATGTCAGATGGATCTTGGCTCAAAGCAAAGAATATCTGAAAGATGTTTACTTATGTTTTATTGACTATGCAAAAGCATTTGATTGTGTGGATAGTAACAAATTATGGATAACATTGGGAAGAATGGTAATTGCAGAACCCTTGATTGTATTCATGAGAAACCTGTACACAGATCAGGAGGCTGTTGTTCAAACATAAGGGGACACTGCATGGTTTAAAATCAAGAAGAGAGTGCATCAAGATTGTATCCTTTCACCATACTTATTCAATTTGTATGCTGAGCAAATAACCTGAGAAGCTGGATTATATGAAGAAGAACGTGGCATCAGGATTGGAGGAAGACTCATAACAACCTGTGATATGCAGATGACACAACCTTGCTTGTTGAAAGTGAGGATGATTTGAAGCACTTACTGATGAAAATTAAAGATTACAGTTTGCAGTACGGATTACATCTCAATATAAAGAAAACAAAAATCCACACAACTTGGCCAATAAATAGTTTCACAATAAATGGAGAAAAGATTGAAGTTGTCAAGGACTTCATATTATTTGTTTGTAATCAACACCAATGGAAGCAGTAGTCAAGATATCAAATGATATATTGCATTGAGCAAACCTGCTGCAAAAGATCTCTTTCAAGTGCTGAAGAGCAAAGATGTCTCCTTTAAGACTAAGGTGCACCTAACCCAAGCCATGGTATTTTCAATCACCTCTTATGCATGTGAGAGCTGGGCAGTGAATAAGGAAGACCGAAGAAGAGTTGATGCTTTTGAGTTGTGGTGCTGGAGAAGAATGTTAAGACTACTATGGTCTGCTAAAAGGGCTAACAAATCTGTCCTGGAAGAAGTGCAGCCAGAATGCTCCTTGGAAGAGAAAATGGCCAGACTGTGTCTCACCTACTTTGGTCATGTTGTCAGAAGGAACCATTCCCTGGACAAGGATATCATGCTTGGTAAAGTGGAGAGTCAATGAAGAAGGGGAAGGCCCTCAACGAGATGAATTAGACATAGTCGCTGCAATGGTGGGCTCAGGTATAACAAGGATCATGAGGCTGGTACAAGACCAGGCAGTTTCATTCTGCTGTGTATAGGTTCACTATGAATGGCAGATGACTCAATGGCATCTAACAACAACAACAACAACAGAAAGGTCAGTAGTTTGAATCTATCAATAGCTCCATGGAAGAATGATGAGGAAGTCTAGTTCTGTAAAGACTGGAGACCCTATGGGGCAGTTCTACTATGTCCTATAGGGTCACTGTAAGTCAGATTTAAACTGATAACACTGGGTTTAGTTTTAGGGGTTTTATGGTGTCCAGGGTCAAACAGTAGCACAGAATTTGCTGTGAAGGAATTTGAATAAAATTCAATTTTTTCAATTTTCTAATCAATTGTCTTTTAGTACATGAGATTATCCTGGACGTTGTGGGCAGGCATCCTCCAATCAGTTTTATGACTTAAGAGCAAAAATTGAGATGTCTTAGAGAAAAGGGAACTCTACCTCAAGAGTATAAAATTGAAATCCTGTCTGAGTTTCCAGACTGCTGCCTTTTCCATGGATTTCAGATGTGTCAGGCCCAAAATGTCATTAGCCAATTTCTTGAAATAAATCTCTCCATTTCTCTGGAGACCTCTGACTGATACAGCCAGTTTACTTCCAAAAGTAGAGATGGAGCAACAAAATAAACTTGTAAGTTTAGCCATACTCAAGAGGACTCAGTAATGATGGTGAACCATACACTTAAATTAGACCCTACAATGATAAAGTAGAATCATTAAGAATTCTATCCCACAGACCCAAGTTTCTCTTAATTTTCATGCAAAATTAAGTTTAAAGTTAAGTGCTACAGTCTGCTTTTCTTGTTTTAATCTACAAAGCGTTGTTGTTGTTAGGTACCATCAAGCCAGTTCTGACTCAGATCTCACGTACAACAAAAGGAAATGATGCTTGGTCCCGTGCCATTCTCAAAAGTGTTGCTACACTTAAACACATTGTTGCAGCTACTGTGTCAATCCGTCTCATTGAAGTGTGTCTTCTTTTTCGCTGACCCTCTACTTTACCAGCGTGCTATCCTTTTCCAGGAACTGGTCCCTCCTAATAACATGACCAAAATACGAGACAAGTTTCACAAACTTCATCTCTAAGGAGCACTCTGGCTGTATTTATTCCAAGACAGATTTGTTTGTTCTTCTGCCAGTCCACGGCATATTCAATATTCTTTGCCAACACCATAATTCAAATATATCAATTCTTTGGTTTTTTTTAATTCATTGTACAGCTTTCACTTGTGTTATGTGGTGACTAATACCATGGTTTTAATTAGGTGCACCTTAGTCCTCAAAGTTACTTCTTTGCTTTTGAACACATCAAAGAAATCTTTTGCAGCAGACTGGCCAGTAAAATATGTCCTCCTATTGTTGAGAGCTGCTTCCATGGGCACTGATTGTGGAGCCAAGTAAAATTAAATCCTTGACAACTTCAATGTTTCTTCCATATATCATAATGTTGCTTATTCGTTCAGTTGTAAGGGTTTCTGTTTTATGCTGAAGAGTAACCCATACTGAAGGCTATAGTCTTAGATCATCAGTGTTTCAACTCTTCTTCATTTTCAGCAAGCATGGTTTTGTTATCTGCATATTACAGATTGTTAATAAGTCTTCTTCCAATTCTGATGAAGTGTTT
Organism: Orycteropus afer afer; assembly: GCF_000298275.1. Lineage (NCBI taxonomy): Eukaryota > Metazoa > Chordata > Mammalia > Tubulidentata > Orycteropodidae > Orycteropus > Orycteropus afer. The sequence continues at coordinate 1,674,826 of NW_006921833.1, forward strand.
TTCTTCATATAGTTCAACTGCTAGGATTATGTGCCCAACATACAGATTGACTAAGTACGGGGAAAGTATATAACCCTATGGAACCTTTTCTGATTTTAAACCACACACTATCCCCTTGTTCTGTTGGAATGACTGCCTCTTGGTCTATGTGCAGGTTTTGTATGTGTACAATTAAATGTTCTGGAAATGTCATTCTTCACCATGTTATCCATAATTTTTTTAGGTTCCACACAAATACCTTTGCACAACCAATAAAAAACAGGCTAAACATATTCTGGTATTCTCTGCTTTCAGCCAAGATCCATTTGCCCTCAACAGTGCTATCCCTTATCTTCTGAATCTAGCCTGTTGATATACTCCTGCAACTGCTTTTGAATTACCTTCAGCAAAATTTTATTTGCATGTAATATTAATGATATTGCTTAATAATTTCCTCATGCTGATGATACTAAGGATATTGTTTGACAATTTCCACATTCTGATGGATCATCTGTTTTTTGGGAATGGGCATGAATATGGATCTCTTCTGGTTGGTTAGACAGGTAGTTGTCTTATAAATTTATTTTCATAGATGAGGGAGCAACTCCCCCAATGCATACATTTGTTGGAACATTTCAATTGGTATTCCATCAATTCCTGAACCTGTGTTTTCAGCCAATACCATCTGTGCAGCTTCAACTTCTTCCTTCAGTACCATCAGTTCTTGATTATATGCAACCTCCAGAAATGGTTCAGCATCAATCAATTATTTTTGGTATAGTTGCTCTGTGCATTCCTTCCATTTTCTTTTGATGGTTCTTGCACTGGCCAAAATTCTGCCCATCTAGTCATTTCTGACTCATAGTGACACTATGAACAACAGAAGAAAACACTGCCAGGTCCTGTGCCATCCTCAATATCACTGTAATACTTGAACCCATCAATTGCAGCCACTGTGTCAATTCGTCTGATTGAGGGTCTTGCTCATTTTTGCTGACCATCTACTTTACCAAGCATAATTATCTTTCTCCCGGGATTGGTCTCTTCTGACAACATGAACAAAGTATGAGAGAGAAACTCGAGCCATTTGTGGTAGTTAAGGTTGTATGTCAACTTGGTTGGGCCTGGTTGAGTAGCTGGGCAGCTGGTGGTAGTTATTCCCCATGATGAGATTGAAAATCAACTCCATGGTGGGATCTACCACAAGCAGCTGAGTAGCTGCTTTAGGGATATGATCTGCTTCCCATATGTAAGCAGCAGCTTTGGGTATAGTCTCTAGCTTATGACCTGCTTGAACCCTGCATGTAGCTGCGTCATAGTTCAGCATCCTGCCATGCTCTGCTGATACTGGGACTTTCAAGGGACTTGAATCAATGGCCCGCCATGTGATTTGGTAACATCGGGACTGTGCTATTTTATTTGCCTACCTTGGGCTGGTCAGCCTCAGCAGCCAGCAAGCAGCTACCTGAGTGAAGAAAAGTCTCTAGCTTCAGTGGGCTGGGAGCAAAGGGCAGAACTGAAGCCCAAGGTCGAGGGGCTTGCACACAGCCCCTAGAGCCTGGCACTTTAAACTTGGACTTCTAGCCTCCTGAACTGTAAGAGAATAAACTCCTGTTTGTTCAAGCCATCCCATTTGTTGTATATATTCTTGTCAGAGTGGCACTAGGTAACCAGAACACAAGTCTTGCTCCTAAGGAGCACTGCAGCTGGATCTGCTGTGAGACAGATACGTTCGTTTAACTAGCAGTTTATGGTACATTCAAAATTCTTTGAAACATCACAACTCAAATGTATCTTCAAGACGCTTCTTTATTCACTGTCCTGCTTTCACATACATATAAGGCTACTGAAAATACCATGGCTTGGGTCCTGCGCACTTTAGTTTTCAGAGTGCTCTTTAACACTTTAAAAAGCTTCTTTGTAGGAGATTTGCCTAATGCAATATGGCCTTTGATTTCTTGACTGCTGCTTCCATGGGCATTGATGTGGATCCAAGTAAAATGAGATCCTTGACAACTTCAATCCACCACTGATCTGTCAGTCTGCTGTACTCTGTTGTTGTTGTTAAGTGCCGTCGAGTCGTTTCCGACTCATAGCGACCCCATGCACAGCAGAACGAAACACTGCCCAATCCCGCACCAGCCTCACAATCCCTGCTATACTTGAGCCCATCATCGCAGCCACCGTGTCAATCCATCTCGTTGAAGGCCTCCCCCTCTTTCGTCGACCCTCCACCCTACCAAGCATGACATCCTTCTCCAGGGAATGGTCCCTTCTGACAACATGACCAAAGTAGGTGAGACGAAGTCTGGCCATTCTTGCTTCCAAGGAGCATTCTGGCTACACTTCCTCCAGGACAGATCTGTTAGTTCTTTTAGCAGTCCATGGAACTTTCAGCATTCTTCACCAGCACCACAACTCAAAAGCATCAACTCTTCTTCGGTCTTCCTTATTCATTGTCTAGCTCTTTGAGTGTAGTAATGATCAAAACTTACAAAAATCCCTGCACTTCTATAGCTTACATTATAATGGACTCAAACTCACTGCTGTCGAGTCGGATCCGACTCATAGCAACCCCTTCTTGGCTTTCCGAGGCTGTATCTATATGGAAATAGATTGCCCAATCCTCCTTCCGTGGAGTGGCTGGTGGTTCAAACCCACCAGCAGTCAAATGCCTTAAGTACTGGTTAGCAGTCAAATGTCTTAGGCACTACAACACAATAGTTCAGCTCCTACAAAAGTTGTACAGTATAAAAAAAATAAAAAAAAATTGTAAATGATATGGAGAAAAAACAGTGGGAATAGGCACAGGGAAGACAAAGAGTATATGCATTTGGGATAGTTCCATAAGGAAAGACCTCACTGAAAAAAAAAATAGTATTTGAGCAACATTTAAGTGAGACAGATTGAAAACTCCATGGCTATCTTGAAGAGAAGGGTTCAGACTAGAAGTAAATAGTAAGTACAAAGGCCTCCTCATTGAACCATATGCCCAATGTATTCCAGAAACACCAAAGAGGCCAGTGTCACTGGATGGAAGTGACAAGAGAGAGAATAAGAAGAGTTCAGAGAGGTGAAAAGAGACAAGATCAGGTAGGGATTTAGAACCCATTTTAAGGATTTTGGTCTAACTCTGAGTGAGATGGTGAGCCACTTAAAGAGTAATGAGCAGAGAAATGGCATACTCTGATCTTTTAAATCCAGGGAAGAAATGATGGTGATTCAGACTAAGTAGCAATGAAAATAGTAAGAAATGGGGACATTATGGATATATTTTTCAAAGTACAACTAAAAGAATTTCCTGATTGAATACAATGTGGAGACAATGATAAAGAGAAGAGTCAAGGACAAGTCCACTTTTGGGGCTTGAGCAAATAAAAGGAAGGGGTATGAGAAGGAAGCATGTCAGGGTAGGAGTAGGAATTTGGTTTTGAATATGTTATATTTGAGATGTCTGTTAGTCATCCAATAGAGATGCTGAGTAAGAATTAGGATATGTAGGTGAGGAGTACAAAGAAAGAAATTAGAAAGAAATTAGAATCTCATTAACATATAGATTGGATATTAGCCAACTCATGGCAGTAACACCCTCACTGCCCCCGTGCCACAAATATCCCCCAAAATAAAACAACAAACATTTATTTATCACTCACATTACTTCTTGGTAGCTACTGGCAGGATGCTGCACTCTTCTTTATTCTTCTTACTCCAGCATCCTGACTGAAAGCATAAGTTTATCTTAAACATGAAATTCTTATGTTGGAAGAAAAAGATTAAGGAAGAAAGAGTGTTGGTACTTAAAGTTTCTGCTCAAAATTAGCATATTACCATTTCCACTCAGATTTCAATGACCTAAACCAGTCAGTCACATGGTCAAGCCTGAGCCTGGAGTGGAGAAGTATACTTTACCTTCAGGAGGCACTGTTCACTGCTCATCACAATGCCAGAGAAAAGAATGTGAAATTCTGTTACAGGGAAGCAGCAAGTAAATGAATGACCACAATAATGGAATCAACAACAGATTATTTAATTATATTTAAAACCAGAGACTAAATGAGATCAAGTGAGTACAGAAAGAGAAATTACTGAAGGCTCAATCCTGGATCATTTGACTATTAGGAGAGTGACGAAAAATGATGAAGGAGACCAAAAAGTAACCAATGAAACAGAAAAACAAGACAGCGTGGTAAACTGGAAACCAACTGAAGAAGGAATTTCAGGGAGGAGGAGTTATCATTTCTGTCCAATATCCTGTGTTAGTGCAGACTGAGAAATGCTCACTGGGTTTAGCAATGTGGAAGCCTTTGGGCCTTCCTTGACAAGGCAGTTTCAGTGGACTAAAGGTGGGAAGAAGGGAGAAGGTCTGACTGCAGTAGTTTTAAAGAGGGATGGAATAACACAATTGGATATAGCCATTACAGATAACCCCCAAGTAATTCTGCTTTATAGAAGAATGAATAAGTGGGCTAGTAGGTGGACTAGAAAGTAGGTTTAAGAAAGCACATGTGCCCATGTTTTAAATAATGGAGAAATAATAGCATGTATTTCTACTGATTGAAATTACTTTAGGAGAGAAAGAGAAACTGATGAAAAAAAACTCAAGACCAAACTCACTGCCAGAGCCAATTTTGATTCACAGTGACCCTCACTGGGTTTCCAAGGCAGAAATCATTATGGAAACACACTGCCTCATCTTTCTTCCATGAAGTGGCTAGTGGGTCTGAACCACCAACCTTCTGGTTAGCAGCTAAATGCCTTAACCACCAGAGCTCCTTTGATGAAGAAAAGAAAGTTGAAAATTTCTGGATCAAAGTTCTTGATTAGGCATAAGGGACAGGATCCTGGGTACAGGTGGAGGGGCTAGCCTTACAGAGGCGTTCAGATAAGACAGTCATGAAGAATAAAGGCACCATATATGGGTAGGGATGATCACAGGTAGGTAGCTTCAGCTTTCTCAAGAAATGCTTGTTGTTGTTGTTGTAGTTAGATGCTGTCGAGTCAGCTCTGACTTATAGCGAGCCTATGTACAACAGAATGAAACACTGCCCAGTCCTGGGCCAGCCTCACAATTCTTGCTATACCTGAGTCCATCATTACAGCCACTGTGTCAATACATCTTGTTGAGGGCCTTCCCCTTTTTCCCTGACCCTCCACTTTACCAAGCATTATATCCTTCTCCAGGGAATGGCCCTTCTGACAACATGACCAAAGTAAATGAGAAAAAGCCTGGCCATTCTCATTTCCAAGGAGCGTTCCTGCTGTACTTCAGGACAGATTTGTTTGTTCTTCTGGCAGTTCATGGCATTTTCAGTATTGCTCACCAGCACAACTTAAAAGCATCAACTCTTCTTCAGTCCCCCTTATTTATTGTCTAGCTTTCACATCCATATGAGGCAACTGGAAATACCATAGCTTCAGTTAGACGTGCCTGAGTCTTCAAAGAGATATCCTTGCTCTTCAGCACTTTAAAGAGGTCTTTTGCAGCAAATACATCATCTTGACTGCTGTTTCCATTGGTGTTGATTGTGGAATGAAGTAATATGAAATCTTTGACAACTTCAACCTTTTCTCCATTTATTGTGATGCTGTTTATCGGTCCAGTCATGAGGATTTTTGTTTTCTTTATTTGAGGTGTAATCTATACTGAAAACTGTACATAGTCTTTGATCTTCATCAGTAAGTGCTTCAAGTCCTCTTCACTTTCAGCAAGCAAAGTTGTGTCATCTGTGTATCTCAAGATGTACAGTTAAAAATCTTGAGATGAGGAAAATCAGAGTATCATAAGAGAGCTACATACTGGGGGGCATCAGCTTCTGGGTTAGTACTAAACTAGTTGTGTGTGACTTTAGTCAAATTGATAAACTTCACAATGCCTCAGGTTCTTCAGTAGTAAATGGAGAAAATAATGGTGTCTATCATAAGGTTAAAAGGAAGGACTGAATTATCCATATACTTGAGATACAGAAAGCATATGAGTGCACATCATTTTAGTGGAGCTTAATGGAGCCATATACGTATGTATGTACATGTGTGCATGTTTACATATTTTTTATTTATTTCTGTATTTTCCCACTAAAATGTAAGCTATATGATGGTATAAATCATCTTTTTTTTTCTTTTGTTATGCAATATCCTTAATGTCTAATACTTAGTAAGCACCCAACTAATAATAAATGAATAATGTCTGAAAAGTCCCTAACATGGTGGCTGACATATATATATTAAGTGTTTAATAAACGTGATTTCTTATTACTACCAAAAGTTACTAATTTTATCACCATCTCTTCAGTGACGCCAAATAAAATGAACCCTCCCTTGACAAATATAGGGGGCTTTTTCCTTTGGTTGTGGGTGTAGGGAATGAGAAGGTGGTGTGTAAAAAGTGTTATGTGAAAATCAAATTCAATAATGGTTATTTTGAAAATTTCATGATTCTTCCTCATGTGTATACATAAGTAGAGCTATAACTTTTCCTATCACTATCATTTATGTTTATATTTCCCCTGAAGAGAGTTAAACTGGTTGATATTACACACACATCTGTTACCCATTCTTACCACATTTCCTTTCTCAATATACAGTAACCATGAAAATAATAGGCATTTAACAAACCAGGTTATCTTTGAATTATCCATACTATCTATTTTTTTTTCTCCTGGTGATACTGTACTTATAAGCAGATACATGCAAACTCCACGTTGCATTATTTTTCATGACCACTTAACCAAGCTAATTGTTGACTAGCCGAATAGGAAAAATGAACACCTTATATCAAATTCAATTATGAGAGACTTATTTAAACAGTTTCCCACTGCTACACTCAAACTGAAATATATATATATATATATATATATATATATAT
>NW_006921833.1:1681766-1683082 GCF_000298275.1 Orycteropus afer afer
AATCACATCAGCTAATGATCCTCTGAATAATGTGATATATCAATTAGTTCCATCAGCATTAAAGTATTTTCTAGTATTTTTAGCATCTGTTAATTCAGCTAGTAGAATAATCAATGAAACTAAATATTCACTATAGTAACTCAATAGCCCCTCTGCTTATTCAATTGTGAAACTTCTATTCTTCACAAATTACAATTATTTTATGTGGCAAGCATATGTTTTGATTGAACAAAACAGTTTTCATAATGGCATACATTCAAAAATATAATACCAAACACATATTAGATGTTATTCTTGCGATGTTGATACTATAAATATTTGCATTCATTGATAGAATTCTTCTGACCAAGAACATGGCTTTTATAAAATACAGAAGCTTAGAAATCAGTCATCTAAAAATCCAACAAAAGATTAGTTAATAATCAATGCTACTAGTTATGATTCAAAAAACTTATAAGCCTGAGACTATGATAAAAATTATTTTACATTTATCACATTTAATTTCCTCTCAACCCAAAGATGTAATAGCTATTCACAAATCACAAATCAAGAAACTTAAGTTTGCTCAGATTCAACGTTTGAGCATTGCACTGACTAAAAACTTTGTGGTTTGAATCCACCAGCCTCTCTGCAAGAGAAAGATGAAGCAGTCAACTTTTTACAGAGATTTACAGCACTGGAAACCCCATGCAGCTGTTCTACTTTGTCCTATAGGGTCACTATGAATTGGCATTGACTTGATGGCAGATTTGTTTTGGTTTAGAATATGGTAGATGTTGTGGTTATGTTGTGTGTCAACTTGACTGGGCCTTGTTGAGTGGCTGGGCAGCTGGTGGTAGTTATTCCCCATGATGAGACTGGCAATCATCTCCATGGTGGAATCTACCATAAGCAGCTGAGTAGCTGTCTTTGGGATGTGGTCTGCTTCCTGTACATAAGGAGAAGCCTTGGGAATGGTCTCTAGCCTATGGCACACTTGGACCTTGCATGTAGCCGTGTCATTACTCAGCAGCCTGCTATGCTCTGCTGACCTTGGACTTTAAAATGGACTTAAGTTAATGGCCTGCCATGTGGTTTGGTAACATCGGGACTGTGCCTTTTTATTTGTCAGCTTGGGGCTTCTCAGCCTCAGCAGCCAGCAGCTGTCTGAGTGAAGAAATGCCTCTAGCTCCAGTGGGCCTGGAGCAGGAGGCAGAGCTCGACCTCAAGGTTGAAGGGCTTTCACCAGCCCCTAGGGCCTGGCATTTTGAACTTGGACTTAAAGCCTCCAAATTGTAAGAATAAACTCCTGTTTGTTAAGGCCATCCCATTTGTGG
>NW_006921833.1:1683182-1690696 GCF_000298275.1 Orycteropus afer afer
AGAACCTGGCACTTTGAGCTTGGACTTAAAGCCTCCAAATTGTAAGAATAAACTCCTGTTTGTTAAGGCCATCCCATTTGTGGTATATTCTTGTCAGAATGGCACTAGGTAACCAGAACAGTAGACATAATCCAACTCAGTTGCAACTAAAGCTAAAGCTCTTTCCCTAAGTCTAAATCATCATGCTATCACACTCCTTTTAGAGGGCAGGTGACGAGAAGTAGAAATGAATGACACAGTCCTTTCTACACAGTCTGGCTGAAGAACCTAGATCACAAACTAAAAAATTTCATAATTAATATAATATATAGGAGCTCTGGTAGCTTAGTCACTAAGGCACTTGACTGCTAACCAGAAGGCTAGCGGTTCAAACCCACCAGCCACTCCTCAGAAGGAAAATGGGGCAATCTACTTCCGTAGTGATACTGCCTCGGAAACCCAAGGAGGGGTCGCTATGAGTCCGGGTCTGACTCGACGGCACATAACAACAACAACAACAATATAATATATGCTTCAAGAAAAAAAACACAATGATAGTAGGTATGTTAGACTGGGTTCTCTAGAGAAACAAAACCAGTAAAGCTTATATAGAAGGAAAGATAAATTTATCTTAGGAAAATGGCTCACACACTTATGTTGTTGCTATGTGCCGTCGAGTCAGACACAACTCATAACGACCCCTCCTTGGGTTGCCAAGGCAGTAGCACTATGGAAATAGATTGCCCGATCTTCCTTCCGAGGAGTGGCTGGTGGGTTTGAACCGACAGCCTTCTGGTTAGCGGTCAAGTGCCTTAGGCACTATGTTATCAGAGCTCCTTCACACACTTATTGTTGTTGTTATGTGCCGTCGAATTGGACCCGACTCAGCGACCGCTCCTTGGGTTTCTGAGGCAGTATCACTATACTTATGGAAGCTGGCAAATCACAAGTTCTTGGATCAAACGTCAAGCTGGAGGCTTTTCTCAACTCACGCAGCTGCAGGGACTGAGAAGCTCAAGGTTGGAAGGAAGTATACTGGCTGTTGACTCCAATGAATGACAAATCCAAAATCTCCAGGCCAATTGGTAGATTGTTTGCTCATGGACAGTTGTAGGCAGAATCCCAATCCACAGAAGAGTGTCTCTTTTCCTAGGATGTCCATAAATATATTGGAAGCAGGCCACACCCCTAGGGAAACTCCCTTTCAATGGATTGGCTGCTCAAAACATATGCATCTGATCCCCTCATTGGAACAACCCACATCACAATTGCTTAAACCACACAGAATTGTGGTCCAGCCAAGTTGACACACAGCTCCAACTATCACAATAGGTAGCAGAATATAACACTATATTGAACATGAAACATGAATATAATACTAACTACTACAGCTTTTCTGTTTGTTTTTAGTTGCTCATTTTGTTTTTAGGTCATTGTTTTAAGACATTCACCTATATTTCAATGTCTCATAAAATGAGTCAGTTTTCTCCCATTTTTATCTATTAAAACAACCACAATGTATTAAACAAATATACATTGTACCATGGGTAATTTTGGCCATCATTTGGTCTATACTCATCATCTCCACAAAATTCATAAAAATTAAACCAATGCATTACTTTGTAACATTGTCATTTTTATAATGAAAAGTTAATATCACTATCTATTATACTCAAGAAACCATTAAATTTATTTTAAAATATGGAAGTATTTTCATTGTAATTATCCCTCCAGAGGAGTTTTTATAGCTAGTGATGTATTTCATTATGAGAGAGAGAGACTGACTGTTGTCATTTTGACATTAGAAAAAGTCATCTTAACAGTAGCCACATATACTTATTAAGATCTTGAATCATATGTTCACCCATGTACTAGTAGAAAAGATTTATTATCTAAAGGTAGGCAGTAGAGGTGATGGGGGAGGCACACAAGGGAATATACAGAGCAAGTAAAGGCAGCATTTACTACAGTCTATTTCTTGTCTGCCTAACATTTACATATATCTTTCCTGTGATAATGGGCCCCACACCTCACCACCAAACTGGACATATGACTCAAAACTAATTCAGTCAGATTTTCTCTTCCAGAAATTTTAGTCTTGGGCAAAAACAATCAGAAACAAAAAGGAGTTAGAGCTGAGATATTTGATAGCAGTCCCTTAGAGATTTAGTCAGCAGCACCTATGGTAGATTTAACTAGAGCTGCACAGTTCCTGTCATTCTCAAGGCTTAGTTTGCAAATCTTCTCTTTGACCCTTTCTTAAATATCCTCTCTTTGACTTAGTTTTGTTTACACTATTAAAATAGTCCTAAGTGAAAGTCTGAACCATAAGTAAGATACATGAATAGGCTAGGGAACTCATAGGCATTGCTGAATTGGGTTGCTTCTTCTACTATGAAGTAAATTAGGAGATAAGAGAGGATTTATAATGGATATTGTGAGTGTTTAGAACAATCAGCAAATTCATGGGGTAGTGTATCTGGCAGACTCAGTACAGGCAAGAAAACCAAACCAAACCCAAAATAAGTATTCTGGATACTATAGAGTATAGATTTTTGTAATATGGAAAGAGTTCAATATAGTTGACCTATGACTTAAGAACTGTCTGGTCTCTCAGTAACACCATTTCATATCAGGAATTCACTACTTGATGATGATACAGGAAAGTCTGATACAATGGTAACAGTCAGGTTAATCTTGGTGAGGAGAAATTCCTTTTGTTAAGCACATGCATCACATCCATACTCTACTTTGCCACTTTGTTAATGAGTCTACTGAATAAACCTGGGAGGAATGAGGCAAGAGAATGAGTACATCTACAAAGTGGGCCATCTTATCTATCTGTTTACTTAAAGCTATCTGGCCACTAGAGTCTTGCTAATGAAAATATACATGAACTGGGCCCATTACATGGAGTCAATTCATAGTTTGGTTGCAAATTATATCATTTGTAACTTCACTGTAAGATATTTTCCTTGTATTTATTTTTCTTAGCTGAAAGTGTCAAATAACAGAGACAGATACACTGTACTATATAAGGCACATGAAAAAAAAAATAGCAATAGATCACAAGAAAAAAAGAAGTATAAAGTATCCCAATAAGCTTTCAGTTTGTATTGTTAGTCCAAATTTTAAAATTTTAAATAAATGGAAAGCACTAAAAATTAATCTCAGATAAGATACTTCATTAGTTTATGTCTCATTGCTTATACAACTGTTGTTTTACATATTCCCAAATCAGTCCTTTCCACTCACATGAACATTAAGCAAGTGGATGAGGTTTTATTGAAGAGAGCTTTACCATCACTGATGCAGAACCAACTGCCAAAAGTTTAGACCTAAAAAAATACTGCTTCTTAAGAAATCTCTACTCTTGGTGGGAAATAAACATGCAGGAATTACAGAAAATCTGATCTAACAATTTAATGCTGGTGTGGAAATACCTGAATAGATATCTTTAAAAAAATAAGATTTATGCATATCATTCCCATACTTAAAATCCTTCATTGGCCCCTAAATGCCTGCCTTTAAATGTCTGAGCTTAATATTTGTATTTGCAGTTTAAAAAGTCCATTCCCAAAGTATTTTTCTAGTCTCAATATTTTACATTACTCAGTTACATAAAACTTTTCATAAATCTTTAAACATACCAGTGACTCCCAACAAGGCAGCTTGAAATGGATTGTTTCTTTCCACCTAGAATGACCTTTCTCAATTTCTCTAGCTGTCACATCCAATCTATCTTTCCAAACCCAACATAAATATAACCTTACCAACATGTTCCAGAGGTTGGCTATTGTCTTACATGTTCTCCACAGCCCTCAATTTCTACCTCTGGGTATCTTTTTATAAGTCCCTCTCTCTTTTTTCTAAAAGACATTAAATCATTGAAGACAGGAATTGTACGCTATAAATATGTATCTTCAGTTCAAGATAGTACCTAAAAAGTAAATACACTCAAAAAAGTGTTTACTGAATATGTTATCATTAGTTGCCACCAAGTCAGTTCCAACTCATGGCAAGCCCCTGTGTACAGACTAGAACTGCTCCATAGTATTTTTTAAGACCTTTCAGAAGCAGATCATGAGGGCTTACCTCAGAGATGACTGGGTAAGTGTGAACCATCAACCTTTTGATTAGTAGTTCAACATTAACCATTTATGCCACCCAGCAACTGCTATATGCATATTCCAAGTCACACATGGTTTCTTACTTAGCAAATAAGCATTAAATTGGCAAGTTCCTACAATTTAGGGTAAAGGAAAGAAGGAGAGAAAAAGAGAGAGAAGACAATTTGTATACAAGTATAAATTTAAAAAAGGAAAGCCAGAGGAGAAAGACCACCAAGAGAAGTGTGTGTGTGTGTGTGTGTGTGTGTACATATGTACTGTTGTTGATAATATTAGGTGCTGACAAGGCAGCTCCAACTCATAGCAACCCTATGTACAACAGACTGAAACACTGCCCAGTCCTGTGCCAGCCTCACAATCCTTGCTATACCTAAGCCCATCATTGCAGCCACTGTGTCAATCCATCTTGTTAAGGGCCTTCCCCTCTTTTGCTGACCCTCCGCTTTACCAAGCATGATATCCTTCTCCAGGTAATGGTCCCTTCTGACAGCATGACCAAAGTAGGTGAGATGAAGTCTGGCCATTCTCGCTTCCAAGGAGCATTCCAGCTGGACTTCATCCAGGACAGATTTGTTAGGTCTTCTGGCAGACCATGGTACTTTCAGTATTCTTCACCAACACCACAACTCAAAAGCATCAACTCTTCTGCAGTTTTCCTTTCCTCACTGTCCAACTTTCTCATGCATATGAGGTGACTGAAAACACCATGGCTTGGGTTAAGCATACCTTAGTCTTCAAAAAGACAGCTTTTCTCTCCAGCACTTTAAAAAGGTCTTTTGCAGCATTTTTTCCCAATGTAATACGTCATCTGATTTCTTGGCTGCTGCTTCAATTGGTGTTAATTGTGGAACCAAGTAATATGATATCTTTGACAACTTTAATCCTTTCTCAGTTTACTGTGATGCTGCTTAATGGTCCAGTTGTGAGGATTTTCACTTTCTTGATGTTGAAGTGTAATCCATATTTAAGACAGTAGTCTTTAATCTTCAGTACTTCAAGTCCTCTTTTACTTTCAGCAAGCCAAGGTTGTGTCATCTGCATATCACAGGTTGTTAATGACTCTTCTTCCAATCTTGATGCTGTGTTCTTCTTCACATAGTCCAGCTTCTCAGATTATTTGCTCAGCATACAGATTGAATAAGTATGGTGAAAGGATAAAACCCTGACACATACTTCCTTCAGTATCCCCTTGTTCTGTTCGAATGACAGCCTCTTGGTCTCTGTACAGGTTCCTCATGAGCACAATTAAGTGTTCTGTAATTCCCATTCATCTCAGTGTTATCCATAACTTGTTATGATCCACATAGTAATACACACACACACACACACACACACCCCCCAAAAAAATCCAGTGCCACTGAGTCAATTCTGACACATAGTGACCACCAATGGGATTCTGAAGTGGTAAATCTTTATGGAAGTAGATTAACTTCTACTTCCCTTCCCTGTAATGCCTGATGGGTTTGAACCATCAAACTTCTAGTCAGCAGTCTAATGCCTTCAGCACTGCACCACCAGAGCTCCATCTACATACATATATGTGTGTGTGTGTGTGTGTGTGTGTGTGTATAGGTATAGTCTCAAATTCACTGCAGAAGCCTAATTATGGCACTTTGTCTTTGTCTTGATAATTGCCGAAGATCAGCTAAATATGACTTTCCAAGAGTGGGGTTCTGACATCTGCCTTGATAAAAACTCCCAAATGAGTCCAATGTTCCTGAAGAATCAAGAACTACAATAGTGTTGCCCTGAGTAACAAATTCTTCTGATGCCTTAGGGATGGAAACTTTCTAACTACTTATTCTAATCACCATTTTATACATAAGCAAATTCAGGCACAGGTAGTTAAGTAATTTGTCCAAAGTTACACAATAATCTAGGATGAGCAACCATCTTGACATACTGGGACAATCGAGTTTTAGCTATGAAAACACTACATTCTGGAAAATCTTTTAGTACTAGGAAAACTGGAATGGTTGATCAACTCATGAGAACCAAGATTCAAATTCAGGTAGTCTGGTTTTAGAACTTGTGTTCTTAAGTGAATTATCTCCTACAAGGAAAGTTAAAAGGGTGATGAAATGGTCAACAAGTACACTAAAGTACTCACTGGAAGTCTTCCTCACAACTCTCTCTCACCCTCCTCTCTGTTCTCAGGTCAGTTTATTATTACCTTGATAATAACACACTCATCTCATATCCCTCTGAAAGCTGGAGAATGGATACGGAAAACTGAAGAAGAGTTAAGGCTTTTGAGCTGTGGCCAGAACTAACAAATCTGTCCTGGAATTAGTCCAGCTGGAATGCTCCTTGGAAGCAAGAATGGCCAGAATTTGTCTCACTCACTTTGGTCATGTTTTCAGAAGGAACGATTCCCTGAAGAAGGATATCATGCTTGGTCAAGTGGAGGGTCAACGAAAAAGGGGAAGGCCCTTAACGAGATAGATTGACACAGTGGCTACAATAATGGGCTCAGATATAGCAAGGATTGTGAGGCTGGCACAGGACTGGGCAGTGTTTTGTTCTGCTGTACGTAGGGTCACTATGAGCCAGAGCCAACTCGATGGCACCTAACAACAACAACATAATAACACACAGTGCTGTACACTTTAACTGTACACATAACTCTTCTTTACTATATCATAATTCCTTAGGGTAAAAACCCATTGCCATTAAGAGTCAATTCCAACCCATGGTGACCCTATAGAAGAGAGTAGAATTACCCTATAGGGTTTCCAAGACTGTAATCTTTACAGAAGCAGAATGCCACATCTTTCTGCCAAAGAGTGACTGGTGGGTTCAAACCTCCAGTCTTAAAGTCAGCACTTGAGTGTTTAACTACTGTACAACTAGGCCTCCTTCTCCTTAGGCTAAGACCACGTTTTTCAACTCTATGTCAGTAAGTAACACTCAGTATATAGTAAGGGCTTGCAAAATAATTGCTTATTATGAATCATGTTAAATCTGTCAGTACAATTACCTTATGAAAACCAGAAAAGTGGGTTATTAGAGAGTATCAGTAAAATATGTAAACTGTAAGTGTTAATTGAATGAAAGGCATTTTAATGAAAACAAACTAGCTATTCATACTTTTAAGCTAATTTGTTGATGTTTATTGTTAAGTGCCATCGAGTCGTTTCCAACTCATAGCAATCCCATGCACAGCAGAAGGAAACTCTGCCCGATCCAGCGCCAGCCCCACAATCCCTGCTATACTCGAGCCCATCATCACAGCCACCGTATCAATCCATCTCGTTGAAGACCTCCCCCTCTTTCGTCGACCCTCCACCCTACAAAGCATGACATCCTTCTTCAGGGAATGGTCCCTTCTTACAACATGACCAAAATAGGTGAGATGAAGTCTGGCCATTCTTGCTTCCAAGGAGCATTCTGGCTACACTTCCT
>NW_006921833.1:1692611-1694190 GCF_000298275.1 Orycteropus afer afer
ACTGCCTCTTGCCACAGATGTAGTCAATCTGATTCCTGTGTGTTCCATCTGGCGAAGTCCACATGTACATCCTCCATTTGTGTTGTTTAAAAAAGGTGTTTGCAATGAACAAGTCGTTGGTCTTGCAAAATTCTACCATAGGAGTTCCAGCATTATTTCTGTCACCAAGGCCAAATTTCCAACTACCGTTGATTCTTCTTTTTTCCAACTTTTGCATTCCAGTCACTAGTGATAATTAACACATCCTGATTGCATGTTTGGTCAATTTCAGACTGACCAAATTTCAGCTAATAGAGTTATTTATTTTAGGTAACTGAGGAAGGGACAAGATGAATTTTCTCTTGACGTCACTTGAACTCTTACAATGTCTAGACAATTTCAGATACCATTCATCTTCAGAGTCTTTGACTACTCAAGTTATCTTAAATTAACCTGCCTTACCTTTAACTAGCCTGCTTTTCAAGTATGAGAATCTATTTGACCACATAAACAATAAATTGTACTACAGGACAAAATATGTTCTTGGACAAAATATAGTCAGTGACCATAAAGCTGAAGACTAAGCACTCTACATACAGAATGACGTACAAAGCATGGTACATATTCAAGAGCAGGACAACTCTCAAGGAAATACTTCAAAGTTAAACTTCTCTAAAATGCAACTTCTTTCTCATAATAACACTCTCCGATAATTAATAATTCATCTATAAAAATCTATTGTAAATAAAAACTCACTTTTTTCATTGGCATATTTAAGTTTGGTGGCTATTATTATATCTACTTAGCACATAACAACAACAAAAACATATAAAATATAGTCATTGGTGATTATAAGTTCTATTTTAAAAAGCACTTAAATATAGAAATAATTGATGTCAAAACATTGTAGATTTGTAGCACTGAGGTATTTCAAAACTGATCATCTCTTCTGGAGTCAAAGTCAAACACAGTTTAACTTGAATGCCATCCATGCCACTTGCCCCTGAGGTTTCCTTTTCTGTAAAATATAGACAATAATATGAAATATTTGGAACTGATGTTGATGACATTAAGTTATCATTACCATTAGGATGCATGATTATTTGAATTCTTCTCTGATAATAACAAACCACATAACCATACAGTTTCCTGAGAGAAGTGAAAATACAAGAGATGGTAGAAAACATTTTCATATTAGCTACTAATAGCTCTCAGATTTTCACACTAAGTAATCCAGAGCTCTATACAGTTCAAGACTTAAGAGGTTTACCACAACAACCTCCCTCCCCAGAACTTAAATCCAAATTTTAGAATGAGGACACTCTCATCTCTCACCTCACCACAACACTCTACTCTAATTAAAAGCAATGTCAAGCATGATAAGACATTGATCAAAGAGAAGGGAGAAAAGAGAGAATGGGGGTATGGAGTCCTACAAGGCTATAATATAAAATTATTATTTTAATGATAAAAGAATCAACATATACACCAATGGAATACAACTGAGAATCTAGAAATAAGCCAATATATCATAGCCAGTTCATTTTTATAGCAGTGGCAAATCTATTTAATGGGGAAAGAATGGCTTTACAATAAATAG
>NW_006921833.1:1712317-1713310 GCF_000298275.1 Orycteropus afer afer
GGCTGATTGCTCTTCTCTTTGGCCTCCTGGGTTTTACCCCCTTCTCTTGCTCCCCCGGCCTGCTACTCTGTGCTATGCCCATGCTTACATTGCTCCCGGAGACCCAGTCCCTCTCGGGAGGGTAACAAGGGAAAGTGCTCAGTGTAGATCAGTGAGTAAGCACAAGCCCGCCCGTGCTTACCTCGCTCCCGGGGACTAAGCACAAGCTCGCCCGTGCTTACCTAGCTCCCGGAGACCTGGTCCCTCTCGGGAGGGTAACAAGAATAAGTGTTCAGTGCAGATCAGTGAGTAAGCACAAGCCCGCCTTGTTTCAGTACCTATGCTTAATTATCATGTTGCCTAGCAATTCGACTCCTGTGTATATATACTCAAAAGAAGTATGGAAGAGCATTTGTAAAAGCTGTGGTAATTATGTTTCTAGTTTTTCTATGAAATTTCCTGGTACTCTGAGATGTCAATTGAGTATTCAATAATTAAGGCATTAAAAGATAAGCAGAAGCACTTAGAACTTCCTCGGAGCATTTATGTGGTCTACTATGTGTAGGTTTGGGGAAATAATTGTTGCAGAAAATATCAGCAGTTTATGTGAAAGGGAGAAAAGTGAGGGGTCATTTATTTTTTAAATAGTGTTTATATTAGAGAGAGAGAGAACACACAGGTTGGGTAGTATCTTTTCTAATACCTAACACATGAATCACTGTACCAAAAGGAACTGGTCGATCTTCATCCATTTCAGGAAGTGGTGTATGATCTAGAACCAATGGTATTGAAGGAGAAAGTCAAAGCTGCAATGAAAGAACTGGCAAAGAACAAGGCTCTGGGAATTGACAGAATATCCATTGAGATATTTCAACAAATGGATGCCCCATTGGATGCACTCACTCAGTTATGCCAAGAGACTTGGAAGACAGCTACCTGGCCAACTGACTGGAAGAGATCCATATTTGTACCCATTCCAAAGAAAGGTGATCCCACAGAATGTGGAAATTATAG
>NW_006921833.1:1714920-1729014 GCF_000298275.1 Orycteropus afer afer
CACCTGAAATGCTCTTTGGAAGGGAGAATAGCCAGACTTCGTCTCACCTATTTTGGACATGTTGTCAGAAGGGACCATTCCCCGGAGAAGGATGTCATGCTTGGTAGGGTGGAGGGTCAACGAAAGAAGGGGAAACCTTCAATGAGATGGACTGACATAGTGGCTGCGATGATGGGCTCATGTATAGCAGAGATCATGGAGTTGGCGCGGGATCAGGCAGTGTTTCATTCTGCTGTGCATGGGGTTACTATGAGTTGGAAATGACTCGACGGCACCTAACAACAACAACACATGATGGAATAGAAAAGAGAGCATCCATGAGAGAGAAAGGAGCCTCTAAGCACACAGTAATCCTACCTACCCATTAGCAACAAGAACTTCACATCTGCCAATATGATTAATCTTCCTTTCTCTAAGATCTAAGGAAAGAAATAAAGAGCAAAAAAATTCCATTTTTCTACATCTATTTCTCAGGATTCATGAAGAGAATGAAATTAATATAAGTAAAGTACCTACCAAAGTAGCTGACACACAGAAGATGTTAGAATAGGCAGACAAGCTAAACAGATCCTCTTCAACAAAGAAAAGATAAACCAATTGACACAGATACAGATGATAAAGCCCTGAACTTTGAGAGGAAGGATCAGAAGTGTATTAAACACCAGCTAGTAGAAAAACATTGAAAGAAAACAGTGAATAAGGAGCTGCAGACTGTCAGCCATCCTGATGGCACAGACAGTTTGAATATTTACAAGTGGTGTTAGGACCTGAGAATTAACCAAAAATTGGCCCATGGACGACTGCACTGGTGGCTGAAAACTAAAAAGAGAAACAGCATAGAGGGAGACAAATTGAGCTGTGAACTTTTGGCTGTCTGGAGGGCACAGACATTTTGAATGTTTACAAGTGATAGCTATTTTGGATATTTAAAGCAACAGCATTCTTGTTCAGATTGCTGGTACTTAAGAATACTCTCCACTTGCTGAAGACAGGGCCCAGAGAGTTTCCTTGTAGAATTCTACTAAACATTCAGAGAACTGACACCAATCCTACTCCAACTACTCCAGAACACAGAAAAGGATGGAATTCTCCCAAATTCATTTTGTGAAGGCAGGATAACCTTGATAACAAAACCAACCAAAGATATTACTCAAAAAGATAACTGCAGACCATTATCCCTCATGAACATAGATGAAGAAATCTTCAACAAAATCCTATCCAATCGACTCCAACTACACACCAAAAAAATAATACATTATGACCAATGGAGTTCATATCAAGTATGCGAGGATGGTTCAACACTAGAGAAACAATCAATATCATCCATCACATAAATAAAACAAAGGAAAGTAACCAGATCATATCAACTGATGCAGAAAAGGTATTTGATAAAATCCACAATCATTCCTATAAAAACTCTCAGAAAAATAGGAATAGAAGGGACATTTCTCAACATAATAAAGGGCATATATGCAAAACCAACAACCAACATTATTCTCAATGGAGAGAGACTGAAAGCATTTCCCTTGTCAACAGGAACCACACAAGGATGCCTTCTATCACCATTTCTATTCAAAATTGTATTGCAAGTCCTAGCCAGGGCAATAAGGCAAAAAAGGGAAATCAAAGGCATCCAAATTGGTAAGGAAGAAGTAAAACTATCCCAATTTGCTGATGATACGATTCTATGCATGGAAAACCCAAGAGACTCAGCAAAAAAACCACTGGAACTAATTGAGAGATTTAGCAATTCAGCATAGGGGCAGGATGCAAGACCAACATAGAAAAAATGGATTCCTCTACAACAGCAAAGAGATTTTTGAAAAGGAAATAAGAAATTCAATACCATTCACAATAGCTACAAAAAATAAAATACTTGGGAATAAATCTTGCCAGGGACAAGAAAGACCTATATACAAAGAAAACTACAAAACACTGCTTCAAGAAGTCATAAGAGATCTGCAAAAATGGAAGAACATACCATGCTTGCGGGCAGGAAGACTGAACACTGTGATAATATCAATTCTACCCAAAGCAATCTATACGTTCAATGCAATCCCAATCCACATCTGATCAACATTCTTTAAGGATATGGAAAAACCCATCACTAATTTTATATGGAAAGGAAAGAGACTTCAGATAAGCAAAATACTATTGAAGAAGAAGAAGAAAGTAGATCTCATACTCTCAGATCTCAAAACCTACTATAGAGCCACAGTAGCCAAAATAGCCTGGCATTGGTGTAATGACAGAGGAATAGAATTGAGAACCCAGAAATCCATGAAACTTAGGGTCAGCTTATCTTTGACAAGTGGCTGAAATCCATTCAATGGGATATTGGCCTGTCTCTTTTACAAATGGTTCTGGCAAACCTGGATATCCATTTGCAAAAATATGAAACAAGATCCGTACCTCACACCATATACAAAAACTAACTCCAGATAGATCAGACTTAAATGTGAAACCTAAAATCTCAAGGAAAAAATTGGGGCAAACTTAGAGGCCATAATTTATAGCATAAATGCAATGTCAAGTATAACCCAAAATGCACAAACAGCTGAAGATAATCTAGATAATAGGAACCTTCTAAATATTAAATTTTTATGTGCTTCAAAAGACTTCTCCAAAAGAGTAAAAAGAGAACCTACAGACTGGGCAAAAAAATATTTGGCAATGATATATCTGATAAAGGACTTATCTCTAAAATTTACAGAAAATTGTTAACACCTCAACCACGAAAAGACAAACAATCCAATTAAAAAATGGGCAGAAACCATGAATAGACACTTCCCCAAAGACAACATTCAGGTGGCCAACAAACACATGAAGAAAATCTCACTATCATTAGCCATCACTGTTGTTGTTATTTTCCATCAAATCAGACTGACTCATAGCAACCTCTCCTTGGGTTTCCAAAGCAGTATCACTACAGAAGTAGATTGCCCAACCTTCCTTCCGAGGAGTGGCCATTTAGATAGATGCAAATCAAAACAACAGTGCAATACCATCTTGCCCCAGCACTAACAGCAAAGTTCAACAAATGCTGGTGAGCATGTGGAGATATTGGGACTCTCATACACTGCTGGTGAGACTGTCAAATGATACAATCACTGTGGAAAGCAGTATGGTAATTCCTTAAAAAGTTGGAATTAGAAATACCATTTGACCCAGTAATTCCATACTGGCATATATCCTAAAGAGATGAAAGCCAGGACAACAACAGACATATGCACACCTATTTTCATCACAGCACTATTCACAATACCAAAGAGATGGAAATAATCTAAGTGCCCATCAACAGAAGAATGGATAAGCCAACTGTGGTACATACACACAACTGAATACTATGTGACACTAAAGAATAATGTAGACTCTACAAGACACTACATAATGTGGACGAACCTGGAGGACATTATGCTAAGTGAAATGATGACAGAAGGACAAATACTGTATTAGTTCATTATTATAAAAAGTCAAGGAAAGGTTTATATATGGAAGGAATCTTTGTTGGTTATCAGGGGTATGAGGAGAGGTGAGGAAATGCTACAAAAATGAAAAATAAAATTAAATAAAAGGAAAAAAAAGTTACTGACTGTGGTGTAGTAAATTACTTAGTGTGGCTTTTCTACCCATAAGTCTTTGTAAACTCCAAGGTGGGATTTTCTATGAGCAACTAGGGAGCTCCTGATTGCTGAAGTTGTTCACCTGGAGTATTTCTGTTGGGAGTGGCACAAAACAATGTTCTGGGAGGGGTCCACTCTTTCTCAGGTGCTTAGAGTTCTGATGCTATGATTGGCTAGTTTGACCACCCTGCCAGGCTCAAAAGAAGGCCTCCTAGAAGCAGAACGCTCTCTGGCTGCTGGTGGAGGAAGACTTGCTGCTGAAAGAGACAAGGGCTCCTGAGACACGCGTTGCTGGGAAAGAGACGCAAGAGACACGCATTGCTGAGTGAGATACCGAGGGACCAGCACTGCTGAGAAAGAGACTGTGAGAGACTGTTGGCTAAGGGACAGTGGGCTGGAAGAGACACTGAGCATTTTTCCTGAACCTGAATTGTAGCCTGTGGTGCTTCCCTAATAAACCCCATAATCTGTGAGCTCTGTGTGGCCACTGCAGCGAATTATCGAACCCAGGAGAGAGGTGGTGGGTGCTTTGGGAGGAACAGTTGGTGAAAGGGCTGGAGGGAGGCAGCATGTCTGGCCTTGTAGGAATAGGCCTTGGGTTACTGCTGGTAATCCTGTCTTCCTCTGGTGGGATTAGAGGAGGTCAGAACATGTGGCCTCCTCGCCGTTTTAGCACTGACACCCAGTAACTATTAGTAGATGGAAGCTATTAGTACTTTTTGTGATTCAAAATAGTTCTTTCAGGGTTTACTTTCATGGTTAAATAAACACATAAAAGATGCCGAAAATCATTAATCGTTAAGAAAATTCAAATAAAAAACAGAACGAGATACAACTTCAACCCACCAGGATGGTTATTGTTAGAAAAATTAAAATAACAAATATTTTGAGAATGTGGAGAAACCATAAGGTAATAATAACTAATAGACTTCCTCCAGAGCAAATGACAGGTATTCTTACTGCTTAGGATAGAAAAGTTGAGTTCCCTAAGCTCAGGTTTGTTCTCTTGCAATGCAACCCAGTGCATGTGCAGATGTTGTTTGGTCCTATTCATGCCCCTCAGTGGGAATTGGCAAATTGTTGCAAAATAATGATACTCTGCATAATCCTACCATAATACTTACAAAGTATAGTAATAAACTTTGCTTTGTCACTGAAAAAGAAAGAAATACATGTCCCTGGGAAAAATATGAAAATATTCAACTGAGCAAAGGAAGAAAATCTGAAAACCCTCTAATTTCCTAGTGGGGAAGTACCAGAATATTTAACTCATAACTAATACTAAATCCTGGGTATGTATCTTGCTTACCATACATTCTACATATAATTATTGTATGTTACCTATTTTTGTACACAAAAATATATTATGAATATCTTCTCATGTTATTATCAATATCATTTTAATGCCCATGTACCTACTTTCTTCCTTTTACAGACACGATATAACTTTATTTAACCACCCTAACACAGCTGATTGCAAATTTTGCTTTAATAAGTGATGCTGTGATGGCATAAATGTAACTAAATATCACTACACTATTTAGGTATGAGAAATAACTCTCTCAGGTGTAACTGGTAGTTATATTTATAATTATTTTCCACATACATAATAGCCAATTAATTATTCAGTACCTGTTTTGACTGGCAAGTAAATTTTTAAGAGGTTCAGATATATTTTCTCTTTTCCCATCTTACTGAGATAGTCTGGCTTTGTAATTCTTCCCCTGAGGGTTTCTATTCTAGTCTAAAGTGAAAAGTAGCCTAGTAAAAATTGAAAGCCGCCTGAATAAGACTGTCCTTAATAAAAAGCCTAAAGTTGAGAAAATTACATTAGATGTCTTGGAGTGGAAAGCATAAAGATAGGGATGCCTGGTTGGAGGAAGAGATATCTGTAGGTCTCATTAGTAGTTCAGCCCACAGTTGGTCTCCAAGGAGTTACCTAGACCTACAAGAAGAGGATAGTACATCTAACAAACTTGACCGAGCAAAGAATGCGCTACATGTGACACAAAACAGAGAACTCTTGGACTTTAAGGCTCTATATGAGGGTTTAGAAAAGATGATGATATTATTAACCGTGACAGAGTGAACAACTGGGGCCTTCTTCCATCAGAGCGTTGCTAATTCCCCTTGTGTGATCATACAAGAGGATAGGAGACCAGATAAAAAATATCCAGCACTCTTTTGGAATAGTGATTTAAAATACCAACTGAATTGATTTAAAGAAAATTATAAATGTGACAGTTCATTAATTCCTGATATGGCAGATGCGGAGTCATAGTATAAGTAATATAAGGATATAGATTATATCTGTCTTGTTTACAGCAATATTTCTAGCCCCTAACAGAGTGACTGGCACACTGCATAGAGTCAATATTTATTGATTATATTAGAAAGTAAAAATAGAATGGGAGTGCTGATCAAGCATTGTTCTGGTTACCTAGTGCCACTCTGACAAAAATATACCACCAATGGGATGGCCTTAACAAACAGGAGTTCATTCTCTTAGAATTTGGAGACTTTAAGTCCAAGTTTAAAATGCCAGGCTCTAGGAGCTGGGTGAAAGCCCCTCAGCCTTGAGCTTCAGCTCTGCGTCCAGCTCTTGGCCCACTGAAGCTAGAGGCTTTTCTTCATTCAGACAGCTGCTGGCTGCTGAGGCTGCCAACCCCAAGGTTGACAAGTAAAAAGGCACAGTCCCAATGTTACCAAACCACATGGCAAGCCATTAATTCAAGTCCATTGTAAGTCCCAAGGTCGGCAGAGCATGGTAGCTGCTGAACAACAACACGGCTACATACAGGGTTCAAGGTCCCATAAACTAGAGACCGTTCCCAAAGCTGCTACTTATACATGGGAAACAGACCACATACCCAAAGGCTCATAGTACATTCCACCATGGAGTTGATTACTAGTCTTATCATGGGGAATACTACATCCACAATTCCACCCCTTGTCAACCTGGCCTCTGTACAGATCTCTCTCACTGGGTGGCTCCAGTCCCCTAGTTCCTCTAAGTTGCGACCTCACCCCCCTTGGCCTGGCGGGCCCCATCCCTCTCCCTCTTGGGCATGGCAGCCCCGCCCCCTCACTCTTGGGCAACCGCTATGGCTCCAACCCACTGGCTCACATGAACAAACAGCCCCACACTCCAGAACCAAGTTGGTGAAAGCCTGGCTCTTTGAAACCTAGGGGGCTGTGATCGGTCCACCTCCAAAGGCCATGGTCCTACCCTTTCAGGCTGAGGCAGCTCTACTTCCATTTCCCTGGTTTCTCCACTTCTGCCGCTTAAAGCCAAAGGCAACCCACTCCACTAGAAATCTTCCTGCCCCAAAAGCATTCAGCTTTTTTGCTCTGTGGGCCAGCCAACCTGCTACTCCATTTTATGCTGGCCTTTTCTACCAATTAATGCCTGAAGGCAACCCACTCTGCCAGTAAGCCGCCTAACCAAAGGTGTCAAGCTTTCTCCTTTGTGGGCTGGTAAGGCTGTCGCTGTCTCATGCCAGTTCTCTCGGCTCTGCTAGCGCTGTCTCTCCTACCGGTCTCTGGGCTCTACTCCTGCCGTCTCTCATGCCAGTCTCTTGCTCTGCTCCTGAAGTCTGTCATGCCATACGCCAGGGTCTCTCTGTCTGGGTCTTGGGTCTAGGACATCCTCCACTCCTGTTTCCACATTTTAGGTATCTGTCAGAGCAGCCCACCCACATTCTTGGTGCCAAATTCTGTTCTGGTTACCTAGTGCTGCTCTGACAAAAATATACCACAAATGGGATGGTCTTAACAAACAGGAGATTATTCTCTTACAATTTGGAAACTTTAAGCCCAAGTTCAAAGTGCCAGGCTCTAGGGGCTGGGTGAAAACCCCTCAGCCTTGGGGCTTCTCAGCCTCAGCAACTAGCAGCTATCTGAGTGAAGATACGCCTCTAGCTCCAGTGGGCTGGGACCGGGAGGCAGAGCTGGACCCCAAGATTGAGGGGCTTTCACCCAGCCCCTAGAGCCTGACACTTTGAACTTAGACTTAAAGCCTCTAAATTGTAAGAATAAACTCCTGTTTGTTAAGGCCATCCCATTTATGGTATATTTCTTGTCAGAGCGGCACTAGGTAACCAGAACAAGCATTAACACGTGTTTATTCTAGCTTGGGGGATAATGGAAGAGGTTGTTGAAGATATCACATTTAAGACTAAAGTCATAGGTGGTAGCATCTGGCAGAGCCTTAACATAAAAGATTCAGCCACTTCCTAGCATGACATCTTTGAGCTGCTTAAGAAAGCTAGAAATTAATTTGGAACTGACTCTCATGACTTGTTTTGGCTCTACTTACTGTGTTTTCTCTTATTTCCTTTCCTAGAGATTCAGCCAACATTAGTTTTAGTGGCTTCAGCTTTTCCTGTTCCTGATCACAATGCCATCCCAACATTTTATGTGTGTCTTCTTCTCCTTCATTCAGTTTCCCTTCTATGACTAGCAGCCCTGATGTTTATGACCTTTGACCCCCAATTCTCCCTCTTCTGGCTATCTCATTTATAGTTGAGGACTTCAGTGGACAAAGTTACCAAAAAATTGAGCTGAGTATGTGGAAGTGGGAAGAATATTTTCATATTGAGAAAATCACACGAGCAAAAGCTCAGGCAAGAAAAGAACAAAGTTGTAGGTTAATATATAAAACACAGTATGATCTACAAGGAAAAAGAAACTGCTGTACAGTCAATTCCAACTCATGCTGACCCATGGTGTGCATGTTAGAGTAAAACAATATTCCATAGTGTTTTCAATGGCTGATTTTTCTGAACTAGATTGCCAGGACTATGGGGGCAGTTCTGCTCTGTCCTATAGGGTTGCTATGTATTGGAACTGACTCAATGGCAATGAGATAGACTGCCAGGTCTTCCTTTTAAGCCATCAAGCCTATTAACTATATATGTACCCCAAACAATAAAAAAAAAAAGGAAAAAAAAACATTGTCATTGAGTTAATTCCAACTCATAACAACCCTTTAGGATAAAAGAACTGCTGCATAGGGTTCGAAGGCTGTGTATCTTTACAGAAGCAGACTGCCTTATTTTTTTCCCAGGTAGGGGCTGGCAGGTTCAAACTGCCAACCTTCTGTTTACAGCCAAATGCCTTAACCACTATCCCCTAAACAATAACCAAAAAACAAAACTCACTGACATCAAGTAGATTTCAACTAATAGAAACTGCCAATGGGTTTCCAAGGTTGTAAATCCTTACAGAAGCAGACTGCCTCATTTTTCTTCTGCAGAGTGGTTGGTAGGTTTGAACCACTGACCTTATGGTTAGTAGCCAAATGCCTTAATCACTGCTCCCTAAACAATGTTGTTGTTGTTATGTACTGTTGAGTTGGATCCGACTCACAGCAACCCCTTCTTGGGTTTCTGAAGCAGTATCACTACGGAAGTAGACTGCCCAACCTTCGAGCCGCCAGCCTTCTGGTTAGCAGTCAAGTGCCTTAGGCACTATGCTACCAGAGCTTCTGTTAAATAATGTCTTAAAAATTCAGTTGAGGAACACTGTTTATTTCCACCACAGACAATAAACGTATGATACATAATTATGATTATCCAAGGCAACAGGAGCTGGGTCTAGGCAGGCAGGTGTTGGAGTGCCTAGGGGTGGTGTTGGTAAGCATCAGAGAGCCGGGCAGGCAGATGGGTGTCAGAGTGGCGAGGGAGGCCGGGAAGTGAGCAGAGCAGTTTGGAACAACCAAGGGAGACAAACTTGTCTGTCAGTTCATCTTACAGTGGTGGCTTCCATGTTGCTCTGAAGCTGGAAGGTATACCAATGGTGTTTCTAACGTCAGCAGGGTTACCCATGGTGGGCAGGCTTCAGCAGAGCTTCCAGACTAAGACAGACTCAGAAGAAGGAAGAGACCATCAACTTCTCAAAGAACTGGCCAGTAAAAACCTTATAAATAGCAGTGAAACACTGTCTGATATATTATTGGAAAACTTTATGAATAGCCCTGAAACACTATCCAATATAGTGCCAGAAGATAAGCCCCTTAGGTCAGAAGGCATACAAAATTCGACTGAGGAAGAGCTCTTCCTCAGAGTGAAATGAACTTAATGATGTGGAAAGAGTAAAGCTTCACGGACCATCATTTGCTGATGCAGCATGTCTCAAGATGAGAAAAGAGCTGCAAATATCCATTAATAACCGGAACATGAAATATGCAAAGTATGAATCTAGGAAAACTGGAAGCTGTCAAAAACAAAATGGAATGCACAAAGCATTAGTGAGATGAAATGGACTGGTTTCAGCCATTCTGAATCACACAATCATATGATCTACTATGCCAGGAATGACAAATTGAAGAAGAACGGTGTGGCATGCATTATCAAAAAAGAATGTACCAAGATCTATCCCAAAGTAAAATGCTATCAGTAATAGGATAATATCCACACACCTACAAAGAAGACCAGTTAATGACACTATCATTCAAATTTACCCACCAACCACCAAAGCCAAAGATGTTTACCAACTTCTAGAGTCTGAAATTGACCAAACATGCAATCAAGATGTGTTAATTATCATTGGTGTTTGGAATGCAAAACTTGGAAACAAAGAAGAATCACCAGTAGTTGAAAAATCCAGCCTTGCTGACAGAAATAACACTAGCAATCTCATGACAGAATTTTTTCAGACCAACAATTTTTTCATCACAAATACCTTTTTGCAACAACAAAAACAGAGGCTATATGTGTGGACTTCACCAGCAATCAGATCAACTATATTTGTGACAAGAGGCAATGGAGAAGTTCAATATCTTCAGCCAAAACAAGGCCAAGAGCTGATTGTGGAACAGACCATCAATTGCTCATATGCAAGTTCAAGTTCAAGTTGAAGACAATAAAAAAAAAAAAAAGAGCCAAAATATGACCTATATTATATTCCTCCTTTATTTAGGGGACATCTAAAGAATAAATTTGATGCACTGAACTCAATGACCGAAAACAAGAGGAATTGTGGGATGACATCAACATCATCCATGAAGAAAAGCAAACGGTCATTAAAAAGACAAAAAAGGAAGAAAAGACCAAAACGGATGTCAAAAAAGACTGAAGCTTGCCCTTGAATGGAGAGTAGCTAAAGTAAATGGAAGAACTGACAACATAAAATTGCTGAACAAAAAATTTCAAAGAGCAGCTCAAGAAGACAAAGTCAATTATTATGATGAAATGTGCAAAGACTTGGAGTTAGTAAACCAAAATGGAAGAACACGCTTGGCATTTCTAAAACTGAAAAAACCAGGGAAAAAAAATTAAGCCTCGAATTACATTATTGAAAGATTCCATGGGCATATGTTGAATGATGCAGGAAACATAAAAAAAAAAAAAGAAGGATGGAATACAAAGAGTCACTACACCAAAAAGATATAGTAGATGGTCATCCATTTCAGGAGGTGACATAGGATCAAGAACCAATGGTACTGATAGAAGAAGTCAAAGCAGCACTGAAGAAATTGATGAAAAATAAGATTCCGGGAATTGACGGAATACCCACTGAGATATTTCAACAAAAGAATGCTGCAGCTGAAGGTACTCAATTGGTTATGCCAAGAGATTTGGAAGACAGATACCTGGCCAACTGACTGGAAGAGATACATATTTGTACCCATTTCAAAGAAAGTTTATCCCACAGAATGTGGAAATTATCAAACAATATCATTGATATCACACACAAGTAAAATCTTACTGAAGATAATTCAAAAACAGTTGTAGAACTTCCAGAAATGCAAGCTGGATTCAGAAGGGGATGTACAACGAGGGATATCATAGCTGATGTCAGATGGATCCTGTCTCAAGTCAAAGAATACCAGAAAGATGTTTACTTGTGTTTTATTGACTATGCAAAGCCATTTGATTGTGTGGATCATAACAAATTATAGATAACACTGAGAAGAAAGGGAATTCCAGAATACTTAATTGTACTCATGAGGAACCTGTACATAGACCAAGAAGCTATCATTCGAACAAAACAAGGGGATACTGCATGGTTTAAAATCAGGAAGGGAGTGTGTCTGGGTTGTATCCTTTCACCATACCTACTCAATCTCTATTCTGAGCAAATAATCTGAGAATCTGGACTATGCAAAGAAGAACATGGCATCAGGACTGGAGGAAGGCCCATTAACAACCAGAAATATACAGAAGACACAACTTTACTTGCTGAATGTGAGGATGACTTGAAGCACTTACTGATGAAGACTGAAGACTATAATCTGAAGTATGGATTACAACTCAATATAAAGAAAACAAAAATCCTCACAACTGAACCAAAAAACAGCACCAGGATAAATGGAGAAAAGATTCAAGTTGTCAAAGACCTCGCATTGCTTGATTCTAAAATCAACACCAATGGAAGCAGCAGTTAAGACATAAAAAGACCTCCAACAACATATTAATAAAAAAAAAAAAAAGACAAATATAAATACCAAGTGGGGTTCATACCAGGTGTGCAAGGATTATTCAAGATTAGAAAAACAGTCACTGTCATCCATAACATAAACAAAACAAAGGAAAAGAACCACATGATCATATCAATTGATGCAGAAAAAGTATTTGATAGAATCCAACACCTATTCCTGATAAAAACTCTCAGCAAAATAGGAATGGAAGGGACATTCTTCAACATAATAAAGGGCATATATGCAAAACCAACAACCAACATTATTCTCAATGGAGAGAGACTAAAACCACTCCCCTTGCGGTTCAAACCCACCAGCCACTCCTCAGAAGGAAGATGGGGCAATCTACTTCCATAGGGATACTACCTCGGACCCACCCCAAGGAGGGGTCGCTATGAGTAAGATTTGACTCAACAACAGTGAGTTTTTTTATGTTTTGTTTTTTCTTTTGGTTTTGCAAACAGGAACCAGATAAAGATGATCTCTCTATCAACACTTCTATTCAACATTGTATTGGAAATCTGGGCCAGGCCAGTAAGGCAAGAAAGGGAAATCAAAGACATACAAATTGATAAGGAAGAAGTAAAACTATCCTTATTTGCTGATGATATGATCCTATACATAGAAAATCCAAGAGACTCAAAAAAAAAAAAAAAACTACTGGACCTAATTGAGAGATTTAGAATAGTGGTAGGATACAAGATCAACATACAAAAATGAACTGGATTCCTCTACAGCAAGGAGATTACTGAAAAGGAAATCAATACCATTTACAATGGCTACAAAAAATAAAATAAAATACTTGGAAATAAATCTTACTAGCTCTGGTGGAATAGTGCCTGAGGCATTTGACTGCTAACCAGATGGCTGGCAGTTCGAACCCACAAGCCACTCCTCAGAAGGAAGATTGGGCAAATCTATTTCCATAGAGATACCACCTCAGAAACTCAAGGAGGGGTCAATATGAGTCGGATCTAACTCGATGGAAGTGATTTTGGATTTTTTTTTTATTTTAGGGACACAAAAGACCTGTACAAAGAAAACTAAAAAGCACTGCTTCAAGGAACCATAAGAGATCTATGTAAATGGAGGAACATACCATGCTGGTGGACAGGAAGACTGAACATTGTGAAAATATCAATCCTATCCAAAGCAATCTATACATTCAATGCGGTCCCAACACAGATCTCATCAGCAGTCCTTAAAGATAAGGAAAAACCTCACTAATTTTATATGGAAAGAAAGAGACCTTGCATAAGCAAAACACTATTGAAGAAGAAGAAGAATGTAGGAAGTCTCATATTCCCGGATTTCAAAACCTACTATTTCAACAGTAGTCAAAACAGCCTGATGCTGGTACAATGACAGACATATAGACCAGTGGAACACAAATGAGAACCCAGAAATAGACCCATCAACCTATGGTCAGCTGATTTTTGACAAAAGGCTGAAATCCATTAAATAGTTAAGAGGTAGTCTCTTTATCAAATGGTGCTGGCAAAATTGGATATCCATTTGCAGAAATGTGAAACAAGATCCATACCTCACACCATACACATAAACTAACTTCAGATGGATCAAAGACTTAAATGTGAAACCTAAAACTTTAAAGTTCCTCAAGAAAAATATAGGCACAAATTTAAATTCACTGCCATCAAGTTGAACACGACTCATAGCAAATCCTCCTTGGGTTTCCAAGGTGGTGTCACTAAGGAAGCAGATTGCCCAACATTCTGTCCGAGGAGTGGCTGGTAGGTTTGAACCACCAGCCTTTTGGTTAGCAGTCAAATGCCTTAGGCACTATGCTACCAGAGCTCGTAGGGGCAAATTTGTTGTTGTTGTTGTTGTTATGTGCTGTCGAGTCAGACCCGACTCATAGTGACTTCTCCTTGGGTTTCTGAGGCAGTATCACTATGGAAGTAGATTGCCCAACCTTCCTTCCAAAGAGTGGCTGGTCCTGGGGCAAATTTAGGGCCCCTAATTTATAGCATAAAGAAACTGTCACATAACGCAAAATGTACAAACAGCTGAAGATAAACTAGATGAATG
>NW_006921833.1:1730075-1738477 GCF_000298275.1 Orycteropus afer afer
GGGGGGAGGTTGTTCATTAAGAGGAGATCACGGTATAGAATTATATCAATAATAAAAGATTTGTATATAAAAGATGTCATATGCATATATAGGCTCATCTTAATTATTTAATAGTAAACACCATGCAGTTTGTTCTGTAAATCTTACTCACTGCCACTAAGTCGAATCCTCCTCACAGCAACCCTATAAAACCAAAACCAAACTCACTCCCGTCAAATCAGATTTGACTCATTGACCCCTCCTTGGGTTTCTGAGGCAGTATCACTACAGAAACAGATTGCCCCATCTTCCTTACAAGAAGTGACTGGTAGATTTCAACCGCCAGCCTTCTGATTAGCAGTCAAATGCCGTAGACACTACGCTACCAGAGCTCCACAGTGACTCTATATTGTTGTTGTTATGTGCGGTTGAGTCAGACCCGACTCATATCGACCCCTCTTTGGATTTCCAAGGCAGTATCACTATGGAAGTAGATTGCCCAACCTTCCTTCTGAGGAGTGGCTGGTGAGTTAGGACACAGTAAAACTGACCCACAGGGTTTCTAAGTCAGTCAATTTTACAGAAGCAGACTGCTACATCTCTTTCCCATGGAGCAGCTGGCAGGTTAGAACTACCGATCTTTACGTTACCAGCTGAGCACCTTAACCACTGTGCCACCATGACCTCCCTTGTTATTCTGTAACCCATTACATACCTTAAATGTTTCCTTTTCAGAGTTTTGATAGCATTAATGTGTTCTTGAAAGTCTTATTAGCCTATTAAACATATGCTTTATTATTATTATTGGTTGGGGAGTAAGGTGGTTTTTTTTTTTTTTTTAATTGTGATACAAATATAGCTACCAAAACATTGGCTATTTCTACAATCTTCACATGTACAGTTCAGTGACATTAATTACATTCATCTGTGTTTCAACTGTAACTATTAACCGTTCCTGAGTTTTTCCATCACTATTAACAGAAGTTCATTGTCTTCTACCATGCTATATTTTGGCGCTCTGCTAGCACAGTGCCTAAGGCATCTGACCACTAACCAGAAAGTTGGTGATTCAAACCCACCAGCCACCCCACAACAGCAAGACTGGGCAATCTACTTCCGTAAAACTTCACTGCCTCAGAAACCCAATGGGGGTCACTATGAGTGGGAATCAACTCAATGGCAGTGGGGTTTTTTATTGTTTGTTTCTTTTTTAAACTATATATATTTTAGAGATAAGGATCATTTCTCAGTTGAAAAATCTATCCCCACATGAAATGTTTATGTTTATAAAGATTCAGAAACTTAGAATAAGAAGTTAGAAATTGAAAAAAAATTTCTAGGTAGCATGCTGTGATCCAAGCAATTTTTAGACTCCTTAGAATCAGGATAACAACTTGATTCTTACAGTTTAAATATTTTAAAATATAGTAGCAGTACTTAACTTTATCCAAAAAATGAAAAAGACAAACTACTGAGTGGCAGGCTATTTTCAGAAACCATATAACTGATAAGGATCTAATAACCAAAATATATATAAAACTTCAACAATTTAACAACAAAAAGATAATCAACCCAAACACAAAATGTGCAAAGAATTTGAGTAGCCATTTCACCACAAAGGACATTCAAATGGCCACCAAATACATGAAATGATGCTCAATGTCAGAAACCTTCAGAAAGAGATGCAAACCAAAACTACAGTGAAATAGCATTTCACTACCAGTATTTCACTACCATTGCTGTGCTGGGATCTCTGGTGGTATAGTGCCTAAGGCACTGCTAACCAGAAGGCTGGCAGTTCAAACCCACCAGTCACTCCTCAGAAGAAAGACTGGGCAATCTACTTCTGTAGCAATACCACCTCGGAAACTCAAGAAGTGGTTGATATGAGTCGGGATCAACCTGACAGCAGTGAGTTTGGTTTTTTGGTTTGTAGCACAGTTAAGATTAAAGAACGAAACATAAAATAATAAATATTGGCAAGGAAATGGGAACTCTTATCCATTATTAGTAGGAATGCAAAGTGATATAGATGTGGAAAACAGTATGTTAGTTCCTCAAAAAAAAAAAAAAAAAAAACTAAACTAAAAATAGGACCCAGCAATTCCACTCCTAGGTATATACTTGAAAGCAGAGACTTATACAACACCAGTGTTCATTGCAGCACTACTTACAATAGCCCAAAGGTAGAAACAACTTAAATGCCCATCAATGGATAAATGGACAAAAAAGAAAAAAAAAAAAATGTAGTACATACATACAATGGAATACTACTCACCTAGTAGGAGAAATGAAGTCTTGATACATGTTACAATATGGACGAAGCTTGAAAATATTATGCAGAGTGAAATAAGTCAATCACAAAAGGACAAATATTATTTGACCTTACTTAAATACAAAAAAAGACAAGAACAGGCAAACGTATAGAGACAAAATTTTACTATTGGTTGCCAGGGGTAAGAGAGAGGAAGCAAGTGGGAATTATTACTTATGAAGTACTAAGTTTCAGTTTACAGTGATGGAAAAATCATATTAAAGGTAGGGTTGCACAGCTGATTAATAATTACTTTTTTTAGTTGAACTGGCAAAAGTTGTGCAACAGATATATTTACAACAAGAACAAAAAAAAAAAAAAAGGAGTAGCTGCTGAAGCTGCTTGTGTACAACCAAACATCTCATGGGATTTGGTTTCTTGGTTTGGAGGTTTAGAGTCATGGTTTCATGGGACATCCCAGTTATCTGGCCTAATAACATATTTAGTACTTCTGTTCTACCTCCTATTCAGATGCCTAGTGCTTGGGTCTTAGAAGTTTGTAAGTGCCCATCTAGGGCAGGACAACTGTTCTCCATTAGTCCAGAGCAAGAGAGAAACAAAGAGAGTCAGAAATGCAAAGTGGAAATGGGACATGTGGCTAAGTGCCTCCATGAATAACTGCTTCTTTGTTATGAGAAGAGAACTGGATGGTGCCCAGCTACCACCACTGAACATTTCGTTGAAAGATCTATAGAAGAATCCCATTCAAAAGGGGGAAACTATAGCACAGAATTTCAAACTCTCATGGACTCCAGATCTGGAGCCATGGAGCCTGTATGAACCCCTGCAATTATTACCCTGAGATAATCTTTAAATCTTAAACCAGAAATATTCCCTGAAATTTCCTTAAACCCAAACAGTAGTTTAGCTCCACTAGTCAAGAATGTCTGCCTTGAGCACTGTGATTTTTTAAGGTTTATCAAAATGAGATCAAATTAACAAGAGCAATTTGAAAGATCAGACAGGAAACTTAGAGTGTCATGAGTTTATGATAATGGGGGAGGAACAAATCAGAAAAAGAATGAGAATGGTTGCACCACTTGAAAAATATAATTAATGTCACTGAATTGTACATGCAGAAATTGTTAAACTGGTGTATGTTCTGCTGTGTATATTCTTTACAACAATAATAAAATACATTTTAAAAATAATAATAATTACTTTTAAAAAGTAACACAAAATTTTATCAAAGCAAACGAAAAGAAACCTCAATTTATTCAAAGCTAATAAAATGCAGAGAACAGTAAGGAATGTATAGAAATCCTATTTTTTTCTATCTTTGTTGCACGAGAAAACTGTGTTGACTAAAGTCAGTCCATGAATGATCTATGGAACAAGATAATTTATCCTCAGGATTGTAGAGTTTCTTAGGCTTGGAAGTTACCAAACTTGGACTCAGCTGACTCAGCTAATGTTTCCCATTTACCTGCTTGCTCTGTTTTCTACTTTGGGCCCTAAGTCTTCTCCAGTGTGTCCTAACTTAGTATTTGGTTTCCAAAGTTTA
Organism: Orycteropus afer afer; assembly: GCF_000298275.1. Classification (NCBI taxonomy): domain Eukaryota; kingdom Metazoa; phylum Chordata; class Mammalia; order Tubulidentata; family Orycteropodidae; genus Orycteropus; species Orycteropus afer. The sequence continues at coordinate 1,733,873 of NW_006921833.1, forward strand.
CAAATTTGGGCAAGTTTTTCACTAGGAAGCAAAATTAAGTTGAGGTTCAGTTAGGAAACCTTACAAGACTCCATTTCACGGCCTGTGAATCCAATCAACATTCAAAAATTAGGAGGCTGATTAGCTAGTGTATGGATTATCGAATCGAGGTCATTTACGTCTCTTCCTTCAGTTGCCTCTCCTTTGACTATTCAATTGTCTACATGCATATTTGCTAGATAATATACAAGTACAAGAAAGTCTGAAATAAAGTAATAAATAAGGCTATTGCAACCAAAAAAAAAAAAAAACGGCTGTTGTCTAGGAATGCTGAAAGGAGCCCTGGTGGCACAGTGGTTACCTGTCCAGCTGCTAACTAAAAGGTCAGTGGTTCAAAAAGATTCACAGCCTTGGAAACATTATGTGGCAATTCTGCACTGTCCTATAGGCCTGCTATGAGTCAGAATGGACTCGATGGCAATGGGTTTGATTTTAATGGGTTACAAACAGAAGAAAACAAACCCACTGTCATTAAGTCTATAAATCTCTATGGATGTGGACTGCCTCATCATTCTCCCATGGAGCGGCTGGTGTATTAGATCTGCTGACCTTTGGGGTAGCAGGCCAATGCTTTAACCACACCACCAGAGATCCTTTTTATGGGTTTGTAATACTGAAATTATTTATTAGGTGAAAATATATTTTTGAGTTATCTGTCAATTTCATTGATCTACCATGCTGAGCTATTTCTGGTGGACATAGTATTGTTCATGTTAACAATGTCACGATCCTGAACCAATAGAAAAGCCTACAGTAAATGAAACAGGATTATACATTTGATCCAAACCAAGTAAAATAAATATAAAATGTCATCCAAATAAGCCACTATAGCTTCATTCCTAAGTTTTCCCTCTAAATATTAAACTAAACAAGAGAAGACTCATAGTTTTTCAATGTTTCAGTTTTTCCCTCTCTGTAAACTCTGAATTGGTTTCTATAAACTTGTCAGAAGTGCACTCTTTAGGGAGTCACTTTTATAGACCCAATTAAAGTATTCTACTAGCATTCTGAATGTCCAGGTTTAGCAAAAGTTTCTGTAGGTGACACTTCCTAGGCTGTTAAAAAGATGGTAAAAGTGAGATCCTCTCTGGAATTTGCCCCTTAATAACTAGAGGAAATAAAAATTATTGCACATTTTCCATCAAGAAACTATTTTTCTGGGTTTGTGAGAGAAAGAAAAGACAGCAAAAATACATACTGGTTTTATACACTGACACATCTTAAAATCAAGTATATTTTCTGTGAAAAGGTACTATAAATCTATAATTTTGTATCTGTCATCTAAGCATATGCTTACAACAACATATCTGCTTAGAAATAAGAAAAACAGTTAAAGGCAGGAATAGAATAAGTAATTTATTTGTTTTAGGTGGATTCTTTGCAATTCTATTAACTTAATAAATAGTTATTATGTCCTGGTCTAAGGCTAGGCTCTGTAGATGATTCACAGTTTGTCCCCTAAATTTATTTGGTTTTATTTAATTTGTAGGAGCAGATTGTATCTTGTCCCTGAAGAGTAAAATTCCTGAGTCTTTCATTCACAAATATAACACAGGCAACATTTCTAACCACACTTTTTTATCAATAAGTGTGGTCCCTTCATAATCAAAACTCAACTTATACGTGTAATTTATTACTTTATTATTGTTATGTGTGTCTTATTGTTGCCTCCTTTTTATCATGTATTTCACTATCCCAGTTCAAGACCTTGCCAGTTCAGACAAAGACAACTAGAGTAACACAAACTACATTCCCTATCTTTGGTATCTAGCCTCAAAGTCTCAAAGTCACTCTAATTATTTTCAACACATATATTTCTTATTAACCCATCTCCTCTAGGACTTCCAAACTTGGCCTCTAAGCTTGGAAGTTCTATTTCTACAACAAATCTTGCCAAATCAAGAAATGTATCAGTAGCCTCAGTGGAGTCAGCTGAGGTAAACTGGCAGAGCCTTGGATACAAGCCTGACAGTCATTTTGGAACCATCTGCTAATCTTGAAAAGTCCCTGGGTGGCACAAATGGTTTGTGCTCATCTACTAACCTAAAGTTTGGAGGTACAAACCCATTCAGCAGCAGAAAACCCTACAAAGAAGTTCTACTCTGTCACATCAATAGGGTCACCATGAGTCAGAACCCAGTTGATGGCAACAGGTTTGTTTGTTTGTTTCTTTTTTTAAACTAACTCCCTACTTCCTACACCTAGGCTTATTTCTTAGCTTCTCATTTGTTCCCTACTTCCCCAATGAGAATGAAAATCCATTCTGAACTTGAGCTCCTGTCACTAAAACATTTGGTTAACCCCAGCAATAATACTATTAGAAAATATATACAACATTTTGTAATGATGCTGACACTAAAAAATCAGAAGTATTATTCTAAACAAATGAATTAGTTTTAAATATATTTGTAAGGATTTAGAGATTCCACTTGTCTCTTTTATTTTGCATTGAACAATACTGTCTGGACAATGAGCTTGGAAGATTCCTCTGGAAAGCTTAACAGTTAGTTGTTGTTGTTGTTGTTATGTGCCATCGAGTTGGCCCCGACTCATAGTGACCCCTCCTTGAGTTTCCGAGGTGGTATCACTATGGAAGTAGATTGCCCAACCTTCCTTCTGAGGAGTGGCTGGTGGGTTTGAACCACCAGCCTTCTGGTTAGCAGTCAAGTGCCTTAGACACTATGCTACCAGAGCTCCTGCTAATAGTTAGCTGGGACCAAACTCATCTCAAACTCACCTTCCCTTGGAACTTGTTGTTATGTGCTGTCAAGTCATCTCTGTCTCATAGAGATCCCTTCTTGGGTTTGTGAGGCGGTATCACTATGGAAGTAGATCGCCCAATCTTCCTTCTGAGGAATGGCTGGTAGGTTTGAATCGCCAGCCTTCTGATTAGCAGTCAAATGCCTTAGGCACTATGCCACCAGAGCTCGTATGGAACTGGGAGCCTCCAAAGCCTCAAAGTGCTGAGCAGTTGGTTTAGCAATACTCAACTAAAGGATTGACACCAAAGCCCAAATAGATCATTTCTTCCTCTGCAAGGCTGCTCTCCCACTTGCCCTAATGTAAGAGATGAGCAGGAACTGGACTTCCTCTCCTGAAACCCAACTCCATGAAGCACAAAACTACACTCTCATCCCAGCAATTTTTTTCCACAGGACACTGAAAGAATGGGAAATGGGGGGAGAGGGAGGATGAGTTTTATACACTTTGCTGAGCCTCCTGCCTTTGAGTTCCAGCTGGCAACCCATGATGTTTATTACCTGGAGTTCACCTAAGCCTCTGAGTCACATTTTAAGAAAAGATAGCATTACAAATGAAACTATTTATGACTTTGCCTTTAGTATTTACAGGGAAACTGAGACAATATTGTCCAAATGGGTATAGAGACAAAAAAAAGTCTTAAAATCTCCCAATATTAGTCATCACCAAGACCTAGATGAAACATTCCTGATTAACTTGAAAAAGTGGGTTTTACCATATGTGGAAGGAATCCCAATGTGTCCTAATACATCAAAGGTCCTACAGAACAGTAAATACTTGGAGTAGAATCTTCCAGATTCTTAATCAGACTGCCTAAGACTTTGTCCTTCAGAGGCTTGAATAAGCAATTCTACAAAGTGACCAAAAAGAAATGTCACTGAAAGAAATGTCACTGGAATAACTTCTTTACCATTTGGATGAGGCATTCTTACAAGGTATTTTCAAGGCCAATTACTCCCATTCTAAATTCGAAGGAGATTGATTCATTAGACACTGGCAATTGCCTCATATAACAAAATGAAGTAATTTGATACTGCGATCAGCCAAATCAGGTCTAAAACACCTTCTAACATTAATTGCTCTTCCACATTTCAATGAGTTAGGTTCACCCTGAAAGTCTAGTTTAGTGAATTTCCTAGCCCTTACCACCTCAGCTGGCATAGAAGATTAAGGCACATATAAGATTGAGAGCTTATATAATCACTCTCAGGAAAACGAGTTCCAGACACAATGTCAGTGGAATAAAATTTACTTTAAGAAGATCCCTTGATAGACCAAAAGCAGTATAGAAGGTGCCTCTCTAAAGAGAAGCCAATTTATGGTATAGTTTCAATTATATGATGAGAACAAACTAGGCAGGTGTCAGCTGAAGGGTCCGTGCTAGGTAAAAAGCTTAATTTTTGGAGCCCAAATGGTTCTTGGGGCTATATTAAATGGTTTTGCCTGAATATTCATGTTGTTGTTACAGGCCATTGAGTCGGACCCAACTCATAGTGATCCCTCCTTGGGTTTCTGAGGCAGTATCACTACAGAAGTAGATTGCCCCATCTTCCTTCTGAGGAGTGGCAGGTCTTTTAGTTTAACAGAGATATGTAGGACTAGATAAGGGACTTAGTTGGATGTGTCTGAAGATCCTAGAAGGACTTTTCAAAAGATGACAAAAACTTGCTTATTTTGCTAGTTTTTATTACTTTTTTCATGGGATGTCAAATGAATGTTGGTTTCATTGAATGCTGAAGTTAGGGAAATTATGCAAAACAAAGCATCTTGTAGTTTTTTAAAAATACTTGTCCCCCCATCCCACAA
>NW_006921833.1:1739384-1757554 GCF_000298275.1 Orycteropus afer afer
GACCCCTCCTTGGGTTTCCGAGGCAGTATCACTACGGAAGTAGGATTGCCCAACCCTCCTTCCGAGGAGTGGCTGATGGGTTTGAACCGCCAGCCATCTGGTGAGCAGTCAAGTGCCTTAGCCACTATGCTACCAGAGCTCCCAGTCTTTGTAAATCCTGAATGACTTACAACAAATGTAGATTCCATAAACTTCTTTAGCAATCAACATCTGTGGCAAGTAACTTTTACTGCATTATATTCTGTCTTAGAGAAGCTAAACTCTCAATCTTGCTCTAAAAGCAGGATATCTAAGTTCATTTTAATCATGTGAATCTATGGATTCTAGTATTTAGCAAGGTTGGCAAAGTCCCTGAGCCAAGTTTCAATCATTCTGGGCCTTAAGGTAATATCTGCATTCTCTATTCCTTCTACACCCTCTGGGATATGGGATAATTAAAGCTGTATATCAATTTGGTTGGACCATGATTCTCAATGGTTTAGCAGTTATGCTGTAGCAATGACCCATGATGAGATCTGATATAATGTAATCACATGGATGATGAGATCTGCTGTGAGCAGTCAATGAGTTGACAGGGAGCTTCCTCAAGGGTGTAGCCCACTTCAAATATGTATGATCATCTTGGTAAAGCTCTCTGACTTTTTTCTCAAGATTTTCCATCTGGTTCATCATCATCTGAATTTGAACCAGTGGCCTGCTGCACTGTCTGCCAATCTTGGGATTACTGCCTTCACAGCTTATGGTCTAACTCAAGGACTTGGGATTTGCCAGCCTCTATAATTTTGTGACCCATTTCCTTGAGATAAGTCTTAAGGAAATGGCTCATGAAGTTGTAGAGAGAGAGAATTGAGATCTGAAGAACAGATTTGACACACTGAACACAAATGACCAAAGAACAGAAGAGTTATGGGATATCAAGAACATCACACATGAATAAAGCAAAAGGTCATTAAAAGACAGAAAGGAAGAAAAGTCCAAAATGGATGTCAGAAGAGACTATAAAACTTGTCTTGACCAGAGAGTAGTTAAAGTGAAAGGAAGAAACAATGGCATTAAAGAGGTAGAGATTTCAAAGGAAGGCTCAAGAAGACAAAGTAAAGTATTATAATGAAATATGCAAAGACCTGGAACTGGAAAATCAAAAGGGAAGAATACCCTCAGCTAAAAAAACAGAAGAAAAAAATTAAAGCCACCAGTCGAAATATTGTAGGATTCTATGGGTAAAATATTGAACTATGCAAGAAACACCAGGAGAAGATGGGAGGAATACACCAAGTCACTGTACTAAAAAAAAATTAGCCAATGTTCAGCTATTTCAGGAAGTTGAGTATGATCAAGAATCAATGGTACTGACTTCTGGGAAGATGGAGAAATAGGCAGACAAGCAACACAGACCCTCTTCAACAAAGAAAAGAAAAACCAATTGACAGAGATACAGAAGATAATCCTGGAGCCCTGAGCTTTGAAAGCAACTATACAGAAGTGGATTAGGCACCAACTAGTGGAAAAACCTGAATGAAAACAGTGAGTGCAGAGACGGTTGGAGCTGTGGACTGTCAGCTACTCTGATGGGTTCAACAACCTGAATATTTCCAAGTAGGGCTGGGACCTGAGAATTGACCTAAAGATCAGCCCTGATCACCAAGGACTGCAAGGACAACTGCTCTGGTGGTCTATGACTAGGGAAGGGAAACAGCAAGGAGGGAGACAACCAGAGCTGTGGACTTTCCACTGTCTGAAGAGCGCAGCCATTTTGATTGTTTACATGAAGCAGCCATTTTTGATATTTAAAGTGACCAGAGGCACAGCCATTTTGAATGTTTATAAGTGGCAGTCATTGTGGATATTTAAAGTGACCAAAGGCACAGCGATTTTGAATGCTTAAAAGTGGTGGCCATTTTGGATATTTAAAGTGGCCAAGGGCAACCACTTGGGATTTTAAAGTGATAGGATTCTCATTCACATTCCAGAGACCTAAAAATAGGTTCTGTTTGCCAAGGTTAGCAGGGACATATAAGAAGCTGACAACAGGAAGGAGACAAGAAGTGAGTGTATAAATGCTGCCAACTAGTGAACAGAGGAGCACACCACAGTACCCTGCTTGTGTAGATAACATGCAAAGAAAGCAAAAATCGTGGGCAAGTCACTCCAGCAAACAATCACCAATTAAATATAAACACCAAAATGTCACAATGCCTCGGAGACAACAGAGCATCACAGTCCACACAAAGAAGCAAGATAAAGCAGGAGAAACAAGGGACCATGATGCAAACCCAAAACACATCCCTGAGGAAAAAGCAGCACTGGAACTCCCTGATAAGGAATTCAAAAATATTATATTTAGGTATCTTCAAAGGATTGAGAGACAGACCAAGGAAAACACAGACAAAACCTTAGAAGAATTTCAGAAGAAAATACAAGAATAAAATGACAAAATTAGAAATGATTCAAAATCTACAGACAGAAATCCAGAAGATTAATACTGAATTGTCAGAAATAGATAACACATTGAAAGGGCAAAAGAGTAGAGTTCATGCAATGGAAGACAGAATTAATGAGATTGAAGACAAATACATGAATACTTCTTTGGAAAGGGATCAATCAGGAAAAAGATCAAAACAAAATGAAGAAAGCCTAAGGTCCACGTACCATATCATCAAAAGGAATAACCTACATGTCACTGGAATTCCAGAACAGGAAGGGAAAAATAAAACCACTGAGAAAATTGTCCAAGATCTGTTGGAGGAGAACTTCCCTGATATGATGAAAGATGAGAATATATACATTCAGAAGCCCAACGAACCCCAAACAGCATAGAGCCCAAAAGAAAATTGACAAGACATATCATCATTAAACTCACCAAAACAAAAGACAAAAAAAGAATCATGAAAGCAGCATGGGAAAAATGAAGAGTTACCTACAAAGGGCAACCAATAAGACTAAGCTCGGATTTCTCGACAGAAACCATGCAGGCAAGAAGACAGCGGGAGGTATATATAAAACACTGAAAGAGAAAAATTTCCAACCAAGAATTATGTACCCAGCAAAACTGTCCCTCAAATAAGATGGTGAAATTAGGACATTTCCAGATAAGCAGAAATTAAGGGAATTTGTTAAAATCAGACCAACCTTACAAGAGATGCTAAAGGGAGCCCTTTGGACAGAGAAGCAACAACAGCCAACAACAACTGACCATTAACACATATGATGATATAACCCAGAAACCAACCCAGCTATGGAAAAATCCAAAGTAAATAACCCTTAAAGATTGTAAACAGGGAAACAGAGACATCAATTGACAAATGAGGACAACAACAAACCAAAAAGAGGGAAAAAACTGTGTCATTACAGACCTTCTAGATGGTAGGGAAGTCAAGACAACTGTAAGACAGAATGGACTGTTCTAAACTTGGGAAGAAGACTATAAATCACAGGGTAACTTCAAAGAAAAATGATAAACTGTCACATCAAAATAAAAAAGAGGACAAGCACAAATATTTAGCAAATACTAAAACAATAGCAACAAAAGAAGTGCTAACATGATTCATAAACAAAATGAGCTCAGCACAGAAAATAATATGGAACAAAGAAATCAACATCACGAAAAAGCATGTAACAAAATGACAGCAATAAATTCATACTTGTTAATATTTACATACCAGGCAAGGGACTTATCGCTAAGATTTATAGAAAATTCCAATCCCTCAACAGCAAAGGGATTGACAATACAATTGAAAAACAGGCAGAACACATGTATAGACAACACTTAACCAAAGAAGATATTCAGGCAGCCAGCAAATACATGAAGAGGTGCTCACAATCATTAGCCATCAGAGAGAAGCAAATCAAAACAATGAGATACTGTCTCACCCCAGCACTGATGGCAAGGTTCAACAAGACAGAAAATAGCAAATGCTGGTGGGGATTTGGAGAGATTGGGACTCTCATATACTGCTGATGGGACTGTGAAGTGACACAACCACTGTGGAAAGCAATATAGTATTTCCTTAGAAAGCTGGAATTGGAGATATCATTTGACCCAACAATCTCAATACTATGTATATATTCTAGAGAGGTGAGAGCCAAGACAGGAACAGATATATGCACACTCATCTTCATTGCAGAACTATTTACAGTAGCAAAAAGATGGAAATAACCTATGTGCTCATCAGCAGAAGAGTAGATGACCAAACTATGGTACATACACACATAATGGAATGCTATGCAGCACTGAAGAATAATGTAGAGTCTGCATAACACTGCATAATATAGATGAACTTGAAGGACATCGTGCTGAGTGAAATAATTCATTCACAGAAGGACAAATATAGTATTAGTTCGTTGTTGCGGAGGGTCAAGGAAAGGTTTACATATGGCGGGAAACTTTGTTAGTTGCAAGGGTGGGAGGGGAGGGGAGGGAACACTGAAAAAAAAAAATGCATTGACCCATGTCACTTTAGTTTTGTGTATTTCACTGTAAATAAATTATATTTCAATGAAATTCATTTAAAAAAAATTCAATGGTACTGCAGGAAGATGTCCAAGCTGCACTGAAAGAATTAGCAATAAACAGGGCTTCAGGAGTTGATGAAATATCTATTGAGATGTTTCAACAAACAGACATAGTGCTAGAGGTTCTCACTCATTTATGCCAAGAAATTTGGAAGACAGCTATCTGGCCAACTGATTGGAAAACATCAATATGTGTGCCAATTCCAAAGAAAGGTAGTGCAATATAATGCAGAAATTATCTAGCTATATCAATAATATCACACACAAGTAAAATGTTACTAAAGATAATTCAAAAATGGTTGCAGCAGTATACTGACAGAGAATTTCCAGAAATGCAAACAGGATTCAGAAGATGACATGGAACAAGGGATATCATTGCTGATGTCAGATATGATCTTGGCTGAAAGCAAAGAATACCAGAGAGATGTTTACTTGTATTTTATTGGACTATGCAAAAGCATTTGATTACGTGGATCATAAAAAATCATGGACAACATTGAGAAGAATGGGAATTTCAGAACACCTAACCATGCTCATGAGGAACCTGTACACAGACCAGGAGGCTATTGCTCCAACATAACAAAGGGATACCGCATGGTTTAAAATCAGGAAGGAAGTGCATCAAGGTTGAATTTTTTCACCATACTTATTCAATGTGTATGCAGAGCAAATAATTTGAGAGGATGGACTATATGAAAAAGAATACAGCATCAGGAGTGGAGGAAGACTCATTAACATCCTGTGATATGCACATGACACAACCTTCCAAGCTGAAAGTGAAGATGATTTGAAGCATTTATTAATGAAGATCAAAGACTAGTCTTCAGTATGGATTACCCCTAAACATAAAGAAAACAAAACTCCTCACAACTGAACCAATAAGCAACATCAAAATAAATGAAGAAAAGATTGAAATTGTCAGGGCTTTCATTTTATTTGAATTCACAATTAACACCCATGGAAGCAGCAGTCAAGAAATCAGATGTCATATTACACTGGACATATCTGCTATAAAAGACCTCTTTAAAGGGTTGAAGAGCAAAGACTTTACTTTGAAGGCTAAGGTGTACCTGACTCAAACTATGGTAGTTTCAAAAGCCTTATAGCATGTGAATGCTGGACAATGAATAAGGAGGCACAAAGAAAAACTGATGAATTTCAATTGTGGTGTTGTCAAGAAATATTGAAGATATCACTGACTGCCAGAAGAACGAACAGAACTGTCTTGAAGAAGTATGGCCGGAATGCTCCACAGAAGCAAAAATGGCCAGACTTTGTCTTTCATTCTTTGGTCATGTTATCCAAAGGGATCAGTCCCTTGAGAAGGATATAATGCTTGGTAAAGGAGAAGGTCAGCAAAAAAGGAGAAGACTTTCAATGAGATGGATGGTCACCATGGTTGCAATGATGGGCTCATGCATAGCAAGCATTGTGAGGATGGTGCAGAAACTGGCAGTGTTTCTTTCTGTTGTACATAGTGTCACTATGAGTCAGAGCCTATTCAAGGACACCTAACAACAACATATATATACATATACATATATATGTATATATATATTTTTTCCACTGTTCTTGCTTCTCTAGAGGAACTAGCCTAAGGTACACTCCACACCCTACCCGTCAAAAAATTACAAACAAATTAAGCCAGAAGTCCATCAGAAAAAGATACCATGCTACCCTCTAGAATGAGGTTGTCAGATAAAATACTTGGGACAAACATGAACTAAAAAAATTATTCCTAGTTAATCTAAAATTCAAATCCAGTGAGTGCTCTGGAAACTCTAGAGAAACCTAACTCTGGGTTACTGTGAGTTCAGATCAACTCCATGGCAACTAACAACAACTGCAAGGATCAGAACTATAGATCTTAGCACTGGCAGTGAATTTAGAATTACTCTAACTCAATATTTTACTTAGCTATAACATTAATGATGGAATTTAAAATGGCTTTACTTAAGTACTTTTAGGAATAGAATTTTTTTATTACCTTCTGAGTCAGACCATCAAATTTTCAATTACAGTTAATTTTCAGGATATTTCACCTTTTGTTTTGCTTCTATCTTCTTTCTAATACTTCTTTCTACAGGTTATAAATACGCTACATGGAATCCTAAGATTTTGCCTTTCATTCACTTCTCACTTGAAGAAGACGGAAGTTAAATAAAACTACAATGTGTTTGCCTTCTGCATTTATGTGTTAACATCATGACACCTTTAGTTTTGTAAGGTCCTGCCCAACCTTTTCATCCTATTATAATTGAAGATAAAAGTCCCTCCTTTTTGTATTTAGCACGTTTCTCAAATGGTAGCTCATTCTGGGCTCCAGTCTCCAGAAGTAATGTATTTCTTCCTGATTCTCTGTGTTTAACCGATTTCATCTTTTCCCTGGATTTTTTAATTAAAATTTTGAGTTCAATTAAAGCTCCATGTGCACTTACCATGTTTCTGTAGATGCTCCCCATGTTTGCATGTTACTAACTGAAAAAGTGTTTCAGCTAAGGAAAAGGAAGACACAGAGAGGTGCACAGGAGGCATGGACAACAAAGATAAACACTGTACACACACAGCACTGCATTACCAGTAATAACAAATGTTAACCTATGGGCAGATACACAGGTAAACAGGCTAAATGACCAGGTATGTCTAGCCAAAGGGAACTTATCCAAGACCATATATAAGTTTGGCAGAAGATGGTTCTACATATATATTTGTATGTGCCATAAGAATATGCATATATATATAATAAAACTAATGGAGCAATGTCTTCTTTCCTAGTTCTGCTGTAACAGAAATACCACAAGTGGATGGCTTCAAAAACAGGGATTTATTCCCTTACAGTTTATAAGTCTAGAAGTCTGTGTTAAAAGTTCAAAGTGCCTAATAACCCTTCGGGCCTAGAACTGGACTCATTCCTGTGGCTTATAGCCAAACAACAGGCATATAAGGTAAATATTTACACGAGTTAGGTATACTTCTTAGAACAATCAACCATGGGAGATCAAAACAGCAGTATTTGCACAGGGAAACAGCTCAGAGGGCAGGAATACATAGACACTATAATGTCTCAGAGAAAACCAAAAACTTCAAATTACACCCCCTCAGAAAAAAAACAGAACAAGATGGCTCAAACAAGTGACCAAAATACAGAAACAGAAAATCCTCTGGAGGAAGAAATGCTATCACAACAACTTCATTTGGAATTCAAAAGAATTATATTTAGGCACCTTCTAAAGATGGAGACAAATTTTGAGAAAAGCACAGACAAAAAATCAAGGAAAATGTAGAGAAAAATATGCAAGAATTAAAAAAAAAGAATATAACAACAAAATTGACAAAATAAATGGTAAATTAGAAATCATACAAAAATAGAAAATGGAGGAGGTGGAAGATGTCATGCTACTAAAAGACCTCCCTAGTTCCTCCATCTACCAAGATTTAGAGAAACTCAGTGAAACAGATACAAATAATGATACTGGGATTATGAGCTAGGGGTCGCTATGAGTTGGGGCCGACTTGATGGCAAATAACAACAACAACAACAACAATGAGAAGATAAAGTATTAGATGGAACAAAGACAGGGAAGTGAGTAAGTACAGTGTCTGGAGTAAAAATAAAAAAAAAATAATAAAAAAAAAAGAAATGGCAAGGCCAAAAAGAAACTATTACAAACACAAAGGAGATCAAGGAGGAAAACTTTGCGGGACCCAAACTTGTTAAAGATCAGTGTAGACAGATGAGGAGGATTTCAATGTGAGCTAAAGCTGCGCACGTAGGAGAAGATTGTTATGTGGGAGAAGATCACATAGGGAAATAGATCAGATCTCTCAAAGCTTAAGCTGCCCCAGAGTCTAGGAAGGAATAGGAGAAAGGGAAGAAAAACTCTCCCCAAATAAACTAAACCCCAAATTGGACCCATGGCTGTGGCCTCAAGTCCAATTCTCAGCAAACCTTTATAGCACAGAGTGGAAGTAACTCCTGAGGTTTCAGCACTTGTGGATCTTTGTGAGGAAGGTCTATCCTTCCTTCTGTGGGGTGGCTGGTGAGTTTGAACTGCAGGATTTTAACTGCCAGCCAAATGCTACTATTAGCAACTGCTCCAGACAGACACAGGGGCTGCAGCTGTTTTCCCATGTCTGAATCACTCTGGCTGATATATCTCACACTAAGCACAAAAAACAAGATTTAGCTTTCTCTCCTAGAGGTCACTTCTTGCACAAATCTCCTTTCTCCTACACAGGTGTGATAGTTGGAGCTGTGTATCAACTTGGCTAGACTCCAGTTCTGTGTGGTTGTTCCCATGATGGGATCGGATGACTGTGTTCTGAGTGGCCCATCTGTTCAAGGGAGTTTCCCTAAGGGTGCAGCCTGCTTCCAAGATATCCAGGGAAATCCTGGGAAGAGAGACATCCTTCTGTGGATCGGGATTCTATTGTGCTGCCTACAACTGTCCGTGAGTGAGCAGTCCACCATTCAGCCTGGAGATCTTGGATTCGTCATTCATTGGAGTCAACAGCTGATGTACTGCCTGCCAGCCTTGAGTTTCTTGGCTCCTGCGGTTGCAGGAGCCAGGAAAAGCCTCCAGCTTAACATTTGATCCAGGGACTTTTGACTTGCCGGCTTCTATACGTTTGTGAGCCATTTTCCTAAGATAAATTTCTCTCTCTCTTTATATAAGCTTTGCTGTTTTTTTTTTTGTTGTTGTTGTTGTTGTTTGTTTTTTTCTCTAGAGAACCCAGTCTAACACAACAGGTATACATAAGAGTAGATTCTGCTTCAATTGCTGACTTCCAGGGGCACTGGCTGAACATAACTAGAAAAAGCCCTCCTCAATTACTTTATCCTCCCTTCATTCTTCTACTTTCTGTTACCCCAATTTTTCTTTCCTTCTATCTGATCATTTACACCATTACCTTTATGCCTTCTTTGATTTTTACCAAAGCTTCACACCTTTCACACCCACACTTTAGTTTTCTCTTTTTCCTATATTCCTTTTCCCTTCTTCCTATTTCTTATCTTCTATTTTTATTCTATATTTTCATTTCTCCTTCCTCTCCTTGGTTTTCCTTTGTATCTCTTCTTCTTTCCTGCTTTATCCAAAGAGAGGAATACATTAATTCTCCACGAGTCAGCCATATCTACTACACCAACTGCTTCACCCAACAGACGAGTAACACTAATAGCTCCTGTACCACAGAATCACCGACAGATTGCGGATAACATGTGCCCATCCCAACTGCAACTCCTCTTCACAACAGAGACCTGCATCCACATTCCCACCCGTTACTCCACCAACACAGAGAAAGCTGGAAAGTGACCCAGTATAGTCAAGCTAACAACTAAAGAAGTACACCTGTTCCAGACTTCCAGATATATTAAAACAAAGTAAAACATAAAACCAGGGTGAAATAAATCAGCACATAACCAACAAATAAAGACAACAACATCAAAATGTCTCAGAGACAACAGACAACTTCAAGTCGAACAGAAAAAATGAAAAAAAAAAGATAGTAGAAACGAGTGTCCAAACGAAAGAACTAGGAAATCTCCCCAAGAAAGAATAAGTAATAGAGCTATCTCTTAATGAATTCAAAAGATTACATATATATAAATATATTATATGTATGTGTGTGTGTGTGTGTGTGTATAGTCCTAGAAGAGCTCAAGGAAACTGTAAACAGAAGCAAGAAGACAGACAATACCCCTGAAGAATTCAGGAAAATCATTCAAGAGAAAATGATAAAATAAACAACTAGAGATCATACAAAGACCGCAATTAGAAATCCAGAAGATGACCACAAAAATTATAGAGATAGATAACATATTGGAAGGACAAAAGTATAGACTTGAACTGAAGAATGCATTTACCAGCTAGAAGACATATCCCTTGACACCCATTTGTATGAGGAAAGACCAGAACAAAGATTTAAGAGGAATGAAGAAAATTTAAGAGTTATATAGGATGATGTGAAAAGAAATAACATATGCCTGACTGGGATTCCAGAACAAGAGGGGGCCAAAAAAAAATCACTGAGAAAATTGTCAATGACTCACTAACAGAAAACTTTCCCTATATCATGAAAGATGAAGAGATATCCATCCAAGAAGCTCAATGAACCCCATGCAGGATAGATCCAAAGAGAAAGTCACCAAGACGTATTATAACCCAACTTCCCAAAACTAAAGACAAAAAATCTTGAGAGCAGTTCAAGAAAAACAAAATGTTACCTATAATGGGCAACCAATACGACCAAGTTCTGATTTCTCAGCAGAAAACATGCAGGCAAGAAGGCAATGGGATGGCATATACAAAACCTTTAAAGAACAGAATTGCTGACTAAAGAATTATATATTCAGCCCAACTGGCCATCAAATGTGAGGATGAAATTAAGACATACCTAGACAAACAGAAATTAAGGGTATCTGTGAAAAACACACCAACCCTACAAGAAATGCTAAAGGGAGTCCTTGCAACAGAAAACCCAAAACAGAAAACAACAAACTAAAATCAAGACACTTGACACCACCAACCTAGAAAAAAAATCTCAAAATAAGCTCATAGAAGATGTAAATTGATAAATAGAGGAGTCAATCTGTAAATGACACCAATAACAAACCAACAGAAGGAATAATGTTCTAATTACAAAACATCCAAACAGAAAGGAAGTCAGGAGAATGTCTACTTAGAACAGACTGTTCCAAACTTAGGGAAATAAGAATTTATTACAGGGTAACCACAAAGAAAAGTAATACTTCTAAACAACTAAGAAAGAAGAAAGTCACAACGGCTTAGTAAACTCAAAACCACCAATAACGAAGAAAAGAGAAAAAAATACTTGTTAATAAAATGAACTCAGCACAGAAAAACATTGGGAACAAAGAAACAAACCACCAACAACACAACAAAAAACATTACACTGAACATGAACAGACTAAATCCACCAGTCAAGAGAAAGAGAGCAGCAGATTAGATAAGAAAAGAAGACCTATGAATATGTTGCCTCCAAGAGACCCACTTGGACACAAGATAAAACTAAATTAAAAATCAAGGGATGGAAAAAAATAAATCAAGCTAATAGCAACAAAAAAAGAGTAAGAGTGGCAACATTAATTTCTGATAAAATACACTGCAAGGTAAAAGCCAGCATAAAGGACAAAGAAGGGCATTGCATGACGTTCAAATGGTCAATTGGCCAAGAGGACATTACCATAATAAATATCTATGCACTCAATAAAAGAGCTACAAAATCCATAAAGCAAACATTAACTAAATTGAAAGGAAAAACAGACAATTCTTCAATAGTAGTAGGAGACACTAACACACCACTTTCAAGGAAGGACAGAAAAACTAGAAAAAAAAATCAACAAAGATACAGAAGAGCTCAACAGCACAATCAACCAACTTGACCTCACAGATATATACAAAGCACTCCACCCAAGAAAAGCACAGTATACATTCTTCTCCAGTGTACATGGATCACTCTCCAAAACAGAACATACGTTAGGCCAAAAAAAGCCTAAATAAATTTAAACTTCAGAGTACTACAAAGTATCTTCTCAGATCACAATGCTATAAAATTAGAAATGAGTAACAGGAAGACTAAGGAAAAAAAAATCAAATGTATGGCATCTAAATAATACACTGCTGAAAAAATACTGGATAACAGAAGACATAAAAAGTGAAATAAAAGTAATTCCTAGAAACCAATGAAAATGAACATATAAATTACCAAAACCTTTGGGACACAGTGAAAGTAGTACTCAGAGGTCAATTTACAGAAACAAATGTGCACATCAGAAAAGAAGAAAGAATCAAAATAAAAACCCTAATGCATTAACTTGAACAATTAGCAAAACAGAAACAAAGAAAAGCTACCCTATCCAGAAAAAAAAAAAAAAGAAATAATAAAGATCGGAGCAAAATAAATGAAACAAAATGACAACAACAAAAAAAAAAAAGAGAGAGAAAATCAACAAGAAAAAAAAACTGGTTCTTTGAAAAGATTAACAAATTCAAAAAAACACTGCCAAATTTTAACAAAGGAAAGAGAAGACATGAAAAATAAATGAAATGGGCAACATCACAACACAACCAACTGAAATAAAATGGTAATGACAGAATGTTATGACGAATTGCACTCCAACAAATTTGAAAACCTAGACAAAATATTTGGAAACACAGACTTACCTAAATTAACACAATCTGAAATAGAATACTTGAACAGACCCATAACAAAAGAAGAAATAGAGCAGGTTATAAAAATCTCTCCACCAAAAAAAAAAAAAAAAAGTCGTGGCCAAGACAGCTTCGCTGAAGAATTCTATCAAACGTTCTGAAAAGAGCTGACTCAAACTACTCCAGAGTGTAAAAAATGATTGAAATACTCCCAAATTTATTCTATGAAGCAAGCATAACCTTGATACCAAAACCAGGCAAAGACACCACTAAAAAGGAAAACAACAGACCAATATCCCTCATGAATACAGATCCAAAAATCTTCAACAAAATGCTAGCCAACAGAATTCAACACCACACCAAAAAAATAATATACCATGACCATGTGAGACTCATAACAGGTATGCAAGGATGGTTCAACATCAGAAAAATAATCAATGCAGTCCATCATATAAATAAAGGAAAAGAACCACTTGATCATATCAATTGATCCAGAAAAAAGTGGATAAAATCCACCACACATTCCTGATTAAAACTCTCAGCAAAATAGGAATAGAAGGTACATTCCTCAACATAATAAAGGGAATATATGCAAAACCAACAGCCAACATTATTCTCAGTGGAGAGAGACGGAAACTACTCCCCTTGAGAACACTGGAGAGATGAAAGTCAAAACAGCAATGAGATATCATCTCACCTCAGAAATAATAGCAAACTTCAACAAGACAGAAAATAGTAAATGCTGGTGAGGGTATGGAGAGATTGGAACTCTTCATACACTGCTGGTGAGACTGTAAAATGGTACAACCACTGTGGAAAACCGTATGGTGTTTCCTTAAAGAATGGAAAACAGAAATACTAGAAATTGATCTAGCAATTCCATTGCTAGCAATATACCTTAAAAAGGTGAGATCCAGAACATGAATAGACATATGCATGCCCCTGTTCATCACAGCACAATTAACTATAGCAAAGAGATGGAAAAAACCTACGTGCCCATCAACAGATGAATGGATAAACACACTATGGTACATTCACACAATGGAATACTATGCAACATTAAATAATGAAGAATCCATGAATCACCTCACAACATGGACGAATTTGGAGGACATTATGCTGAGTGAAATACGTCAATTACAGAAGGACAAATATTGTATGAGGCTATGATTGTAAAGGGAGCTCTGGCGGCGTAGTGCCTAAGGCACTTGACTGCTAACCAGAAGGCTGGTAGTTCAAACCCACCAGTTACTCCTCAAGAGGAAGTCTGGGCAATCTACTTCCGTAGTTATATCACCTCGGAAACCCAAGAAGGGGTCGTTATGAGTCATATCCAACTCGACGGCAGTGCATGTAATTGTAAGAGTCAAGGAAAGGTATACACCAGAAAGGAAACTGACTTTGTTGGTTACCAGGGATAGGAGGGAAGGGAAGGGAAGGGAAAATCTCTGACTAGTTAAGAGTCACGTGTTGATTTGGATGAAGGGAAAGGCAATATAACAAAAATATGTGACCAGTACACTAACAATAGGTAACACAGAGACATACCTAAAAGATACAGACAACAGAGGCAAATACTATTACACGCACAATACTGCATTCCCAGTGGCAGCAAATACTACAATATATGTAAACGCATAGACAGTTAAGAAGATTACGTGTGGATAGGTGAATGTGAATATACCCAAGGCCAAGGATAGATTTGGCTGAGGAGTCTTACATATGTATTTGTACTACAAAAATATCCATATACACTACAGAAGTAACAAGGGCAAGGTTGGAGTAGCTTCTCAGAGACAACCAAATACCCTGAGGGAGAGAGTCACCAGACTGTGGGCTCGGGACCATAGTCTTGGAGGACATCATGATCAACTGGCACAACACAGTACATAAAAATCTTGTTCTACATCATACTTTGGTGAGTAGCAACTTGGGTCTAAAAAGCTATCGAGGAGCCATCTAAGATGCAACTATCGGTCTCCCCTCTCCCGGAGCAAAGAGGAATGAAGATAATCAAAGTCATTTGGAAACAATAAAGTCCAAGGATATAATAGACCATAGGGACCTAAGCCTTCACAACCCTGAGACCAGAAGAACTAGATTATGCCTGGCTACCAATGCCAACCATTTGTAAAGGGATCAAAACTGGAGATCCTGGGTAAAGTGGGAGGAAAAATGTGGAACAAAATTCAAAAACACAAAAATGATCAGCACTACTAGTCAGATAGAGACTGGTGGAGCCCCATAAACTATGGTCCTTGGGGCCTGGAACTGGACTTACTTTCATGAATTAGCTCTCAGCCAAACAGCAAAAAGACCTACAACCAGAACACCTAACCCAGGGAGATAACCAACTAACCAAGAGAGATGCACCCCTTCGATGACCCACCAATGAAATACCAGAAGGACAGCATTTACACAGAGGGCAAGCGGGACAAACAAGAACCCATAGACAAGAAGAGCACGGGGAAGGGATAGTCACAGGGAGGGGATGGGAGGAAGGCTTTTTATGGTTGGAGATTGTAAATGAGGCCATGAAACCAAATGTGCATGAACTGTTGAGAGTAAAACAAATATGCTTTGTAAATCTGCACTGAAACCACAATAAAATATTTTTAAAAAATAGTGAATAGAAATTGAAAAGATTAATACTAAAATTTAAGAAATAGATAACACATTGGAGGGGAAAGGAGCAGAATTACTACTATGGAAAACAGAATTAGCAACATTGAAGATAAATCTCTCAACACTAATTTGTTAGAAGAATAACCAGAAAAAAAGAATGAAAAAAATAAAGAAAGCTTAAGAATTATGTGAGACACCATCAAGAGGTGTCTCAAAGCATTATGTCTGATCATGTAACATGCATGTGAGAGAGAATTCCAGAACAAGAGGAGACCAAAAAAAGCAATGAGATATCTGTTGAAAGAAAAATTCCCTATTATTATGACAAACGAGAAGATACAAATTCAAGAAGTTAAATAAACCCCAAATAAGACAGACTGGAAAAGCAAACCACCAAAACATAATCAAGCATTCCAAAACAAAAGACAACATAGGAATTCTGAAAGCAGCTAAGAAAAAACAAAACAAAAAAAAGTTACAAAAGAGAACCAAGAAAACTACCTCTGATTATGTGGCAGACACCAGACTAGAAGACAACGGCACTACATATACCAAACCAAGAAAGAAAATAACTGCCAACCAAGAATTATATGTCCAACAAATTTTTCACTCAAATACAATGGCAAAATTAGGACATAACCAGAAAAGCAGAAATTAAGAGGATATTTAAAAACCAGACCAACATTACAAGAAATGAAAATAGGGAGATCTTTGAAAAGAGTACCTACAACAGCACACAATGACAAGAAAATAAGACACACAATATCAACTAAAAATCAACCCAGACATTATTGTTGTTGTTGTTACAGGTCATTGTTTTGGTCCTCTAGTGCCACTCTAATAGAATATACCACAAATGGGTGGCTTTATCAAACAGGGCTCTTATTCTCTTTGAGTTTTGGAGGCTAGAAGCCCAAGTTCAAAGTGCCAAACTCTAGGGGCTGGAGGAAAGCCCCTTAACCTTAGGCTCCGGCTCTGCCTTTTGCTCCCAGCCCACTGAAGCTGGAGGTGTCTCTCAGTTCAGGCAGCTGCTGGGTACTGAGGCCAAAAAACCTAAGGTGAACAAATAAAATGACACAGTACCAAGATTACCAAACAACTTGGCAAGACACTAGTTCAAGTCCAGGGACATTCTTAAGATTGGCAGGAAACACAGCAGGCTGCTGAATGAAGACTTGGCTATATGTAGGGGACAAGCATGCCAAAAAGCTGCAGACCTTTCTCAAAGCTGCTTCTTACATACTGGAAGCAGACCACATCCCTAAGGCAGCTACTTAGTTGCTCCAGTAGGTTCCAACATGGAGTTGATTATCAATCTCATCATGGGGAATAAATACATCCAGCTGCCCAGTGACTCAAAACCAGGCCCAGTCAAGTTTAGACACAACTTAACTAGCACAGCTGTCAAGTCAGGTCCAACTCACAGCAATCCTATGTACAAAAGAACAAAGCACTGCCCAGCCCTGCACCACTTTCATGATCTTTGTTGTGCTTGAGTCCATTGTTACAGCCACTGTGTCAATCAATCTTGTTGAGCATCTTCCACTTTTTTGCTGACCCTCCACTCTACCAAGCATGATATCCTTCTCCAGGGAATGGTCCCTTTAGACCACAGTAACTAAAGAAAGTGAGATTAAGTCTAACCACTCTTGCTTCCAAGAAGCATTCCAGCCACACTTCTTCCAGGACAGATTTGTTCATTCTTCTGGCAGTCCATGGTATTATCAGTATTCTCTGTGAGCACTACAGTTCAAAGGCATCAACTCTTCTTTGGTATTCCTTATTCAGTACCCAGGTTTCACACAGATATGAGGTGACTGAAAATACCATGCCTTGGGTTAGGCGGACCTTAGTCTACAAAGTGACATGTTTGCTCTTTGTTGCTGTGGTTGTTAGGTGCTGTCAAGTCATCTCCGACTCATAGTGACCCTACGCACAGCACAACAAAACACTGCCCAGTCCTGTGCCAGCTCCATGATCGTTGCTATACCTGAGCCCATCGTTATAGCCACTGTATCAATCCATCTTGTTGAGAGCCTTCCCCTCTTTCATTGACTCTCCCTTTAACACTTTAAAGAGGTCTTTTGGAGCTGATGTGGCCAATGCAATATGAGTTCTGATTTCTTGACTGCTGCTTCCATGGTTGTTGAAAGTGGATCAAAGTAAAATGAAATCCCTGACAACTTCAATCCTTTCTCCATTTACTGTGATGCTGCTTACTGGTCCAGTTGTGAGGATTTCTTAATGTTGAAATGTAATCCACACTAATGACTGTACTCTTTGATCTTCATCAGTAAGTACTTCAAGTCATCTTCACTTTCAGCAAGCAAGGTTTTGTCAGTTGCATATCACAGGTTGTTAATGAGTCTTCCTCCAATCCTGATGCTGCATTCTTCTTCATATTGGTCAGATTTTCAAATTGTTTGCTCACCATTCAGACTAAGTATGGTGAAAGGATGCAACCCTGACGGACTCCCTTCCTGATTTTAAACCATGCAGTATCCCCTTGTTCTGTTCAAAAAATAGCCTCTTGTTCTGGGGGCAGGTTTATCATGAGCACAATTAAGTTTTCTGGAATTCCCTTTGTTCTCAATGTTATCCATAATTTGTTATGATCGACAGTCAAATGCATTTTCACAGTCAAGAAAACACAGGAAAACATGTTTCTGGTATTCTTTGCTTTTAGCTGAAATCCATGTGACATCAGCAATGATATCTCTCATTTCATGTCCTTTTCTGAATGCAGCTTGAATTTCTGGAAGTTCCCTGTCAAAGTACTGCTGAAATCATTTTTAAATTATCTTCATTGAAATTTTATTTGCATGTGATGTTGTTGTTGTTGTTGTTGTTAAATGCCGT
>NW_006921833.1:1760135-1772071 GCF_000298275.1 Orycteropus afer afer
TTTGAAATCTGTTCAACTATTTATCCCATCAATTCTTCCATTTACTCTAGCTATTTAAGAGCAAGTTTCAGTCTCTGCTGACATCCATTTTGGTCTTTTCTTCCTTCCCTGTCTTTCTAACAACCATTTGTTTTCTTCATGTATACTGTTCTTGATGTCATCCCACAACTCATATGATATACAGTCACTGGTGTTCAATGTGTCAAATCTATTCTTCAGATAGTCTCTAAATTCAGGTGGGATACGACCAAGGTCATATTTTTAGCTTTCATGGACTAACATAATTTTCTTCATCTTCAACTTTAACTTGCATATGAGCAATTGATGGTCTTTTCTGCAGTGAGCTCCTGGCCCAGACATAAACCAAAACCAAACCCACTGCTATTGAGTCACATCCAAATGGCGACCCCTCCTTGGCTTTCCAAGGTGGTATCGCTATAAAGGTAGATTGCCCAACCTTCCTTCCAAGGAATGGCTGGTGGGTTTGAACTGCCAGCCTCTGGTTAGCAGTCAAATACCTTAGGCACTATGCTACTAGACATGGACGTAATAAAATAAAATGAATGGAGAGTAGCTAAAGAGAATGGAACAAATGATAAAGAAAAAAAAATGGAAAGAAAGATTCCAAATGGTGGTTTGAGAAGACAAAGTAAAGTATTACAATGAAATGTACAAAGACCTGGATTAGAAAACCAAAAGAGAAGAACACACTCAGCATTACTCAACCTAAAAGAACTGAAGAAAAAGTCAATTCTTGATTGTTATATTGAAGTATTCTATATGAAAAGTAATGAATGATGAAGAAATCATCAAAAGAATACACAGTTACTATACCAAAAAGAATTGATTGATGTTTAACCATTTCAAGAGGTAGCATTATGACCAAGAACCAATGGTATTAAAGGAAAAAGTACAAACTGCACTGAAAGAAATGGTAAAAAACAAGATTCCAGGAATTGACAGGATATCCATTCAGATGTTTCAAAGCAGATTCAGCACTGGAGGCACTCAATCATTTATGCCAAGAAATTTCACTTACTGACTGAGAGAGATCCGTATTCCAGCCTATTCCAAAAAGAAAAGATGACCAAGCAGAATGCAGAAATTATCAAAGAATATCATTAATATCTCATGCAAGTAAAATTTTGATGAAGATAATTCAAAAAAGGTTGCAGCAGTATATTGACAGATATTCAAGTCAGACTCAGAAGAGGACTACTTGGAACACAGGAAATAACTGCTAATGTCAGATGTATCTTGACAGAAAGATGTTTTTCTCTGTTTTATTGACTATGCAAAGGCATTTGACTGTATGAATCATAACAAATTATGGGTAACATTGTGTAGAACAGGAATTCCAGAACACTTAATTGTGCTCATGAAGAACCTATACATAGACCAAGAGGAAGTTGTTTAAATAGAACAAGGGGATACTGTGTGTTTTAAAATCAGGTAAGGTGTGCATCAGAGTTGTATCCTTTCACCATATGGACTCAATCTGTATGCTGAGAACATAATAATGCTAAGAAGTTGGACTATATGAAGAATAGAGAATGTGGCACAAGGATTGGAGGAAGACTCGTTAACGACCTATGGCATGCAGATATCACATGTGAAGATGCCTTCATATGGATGATACTGCACATAAAGAAAATAAAAATCCTCACAACTGGACCAATAAGCAACATCACCATAAATGGAGAAAAAAATCAAAGTGGTCAAGGATTTCATTTCACTTGAATCCACAATCAATGCCCATGGAAGCAGTAGTCAAGATATCAGACAATGTATTGAACTGGGAAAATCTGGGGCAAAAAAAAACTCTTTAAAATGTTAAAGAGCAAAGAGGTCATCTTGAAAACTAAGGTAGGCCTGATCCAAGCCATGGTGTTTTCAGTAGCCATATACGTGTGACAGCTTGATAATGAATAAAGAAGACCAAATAAGAATTGATGCATTTGAAATATGGTGTTGGCAAAGAATAGTGAAAACACCATGGACTCTCAGAAGAATGGACAAATCTGTCTTAGAAGAAGTATAGCCAAAATGTTGCTTAGAAGCAATAATGGGCAGACTTTGATGATGCTGTCAGAAGGTACTTGTCCATGCAGAAGGATATTATGCTTAGTAAAGTAGAGGATTGACAATAAAGGGGTAGACTCTCAACAAAATGGATTTATACACTGGCTATAATGATGGGCTCTAGCATAGCAAAGACTGTAAGGATGATGTAGGACTAGGCAGTGTTTCATTCTGTTGTATGTAGGGTTGCTATGAATCTGAGCTGACATGACAGCACCTAGCAACAATAACAACACAAGACTACAAAGCAAAAAAAGGGAATAAATTATGTAATTACAGAATTTCTGAATGGAGCATAAGTAAAAATCATATAAAGATAGAATGGACTGCTTTTACCTTGGGATGATAACAAAAAATTACAGGGTAATTTATTAATTTAAAGAAAATTAATAAATTTTCACATCAAAATTAAAAAGGGAATCTTAAAGTCTCAGTAAAGAGTAAAATAACAGCAGTAAAGGAAATGATAAGACAATTCATGAACAAAATGAACTCAACACAGAAATATGTATTTAACAAAGAAACCATCAACACTATACTCATACACACATGCACACACACACAATATAGCAAAATAATAGCAGTAATTAATACCTGTCAATATTTCCACTGAATTTAAATGTATTAAATCCATCAGTCAAGAGACAGAAAGCAGCAGAATGGATAAGAAAACTTGACCCATTAATATACTCTTTAAAAGAGACACATCTTGACAAAAAGACACAAAAAAAAAAAACCTCAAAGGATATAAAAATATATCAGGCTATGAAGCAATCATAACAACCTTAATAACAAAACCAGGCAAAGGTACCATTAAAAAAGAAAATTACAGACCAGTATCCTCAAAATTTTTCAACAAAATACTAGCCTAGAGAATCCAATAACATCAAAAAACAATACTTCATAACCAAGTGGGATTGATACCGAGTATGCAAGGATGGTTCTACATTAGAACAGCAATCAGTAAATCTACCACATGAACAAAACAAAGGGAAAGAACCACAAAGTCATGAATTGATACAGAAATAAACATCAGAAAATATCTAAGACCCATTTTTTATAAAAATCATTCTGCAAGATAGGAATGGAATGGAAATTCCTCAACATACTTAAGAGCCAACATTATTCTCAATGGAGAGGCACTGAAAATATTACCCTTGCAAAAATGAACTAGACAAGGATATCCTTTATCACCACTCCAATTCAATATTGAATTGGAAATCCTAGCCAGAGCAAAAAGCCAAGAAACAGAAATAAACGGCACCCAAATTGGCAAAGAAGAAACAATCTCTATTTGCAGATGATATGATCTTATACATAAAACATTCTAGAGACTCAAGAAAACTAATGGCACTAATAGAAGAATTCAGCAAAGTGGCAGGGCACAAGATGATCAAAAAAATTTAAGTTGGATTTCTCTAGACCAACAAAAAAATATTCAGAAAAAGAAATCAGGTAAACAATACCATTTATAACAGCCACTCAAAATATGAAGTATGTAGAAATAAATCTAACCAGAGACACAAAAACCTATACAAATAAATGTTGTTGTTGTTATAGGCCGTCAAGTTGGACCCGACTCATAGCGACCCCCCTGAGGCAGTATCACTACGGAAGTAGATTGCCCAACCTTCCTTCCAAGGAGTGGCAGGTGGGTTTGAACCACGAGGAGCCTTCTGGTCAGTAGTCAAGTGCCTTAGGCACTATGCTATCAGAGCTCCTAACAAAACACTAAGAAACCAAAAGAGCCATATATAAATGGAAGAATGTATTATATGCATGAAAAGGAAGACCCAACATTATAAAACTGACAATACTACTGAAAGTAATCTACAGATATAATGCAATCCTGATGCAGATCCTATCATCATTCTTTAAAGAAATGGAAAATACTAATCACTGACTTTATACAGGAAGGAAAGAGACCACAGATGAGCAAAGCACTACTAAAGAGAAAGAACAAAGTAGAAGGCTTCACATTCTCTGATTTCAAAACTTACCACAGAGCCACAAAACCACCTGGTACAGATATAATGGCAGATACATAGGCCAATGGAAAAGAATTGAGAACCCAGAAGTAAATCCATCAACTTATGGACATATGATCTTTGAGACTGGGGCAAAACCCATTAAAAGGTGAAGAGACAGTCTCTAACAAATGATGCTGGCAAAACTGGATATTCTTTTGAGGAAAAATGAAACAGGATCCCTACCTCTCACCATGTACAAAAACTAACTCAAGATAGGTCAAAGAACTAAATTTAAAATCTAAAACTATAAAGATCATCAGAGATAAAAATAGGGTCAAACTGAGGGCTCCTAATACATGGCATAAACACACTAGTAAGCATAACTGAAAATGCACAAGCAGCAGAAGACGAACTAGACTGGGATCTTCTAAAACTGAAATATTCGTGTGTATCAAAAGACTTCAATAAAAGAGTAAAAAGAAAAAAGACTGGGAAAAAATGCAAACAACATATAGGACAAGAGACTAACCTTTAAAATTTATAGAAATTATAACAACAAAAAATGATAAACAAAAACAAAAACAAATCAACAACAAAAAGATAAACAATCAAATTTTTAAAAAGGGCAGGCAGAGAACATGAGCAGAGTCTTTACCAAAGAAGATATTCAGGTGGCTCACAAACACATGAAGAAAAATAACAATGGTATTTTTATCCCAGCATTAATAGTAAACCTCAAAAACAAACAAACAAATACTGCTGAGGGGTGGAGAGGCTAAAATCCTCACACACTGCTGGTGAGACTTTAATACGTAAAATCAACTATGGAAAATGATATGGCCCTTCCTAAGAAAGTTGGAAATAGAAGCAACATACGATCCACACTCACACTACTAGGTATCTATCCTAGAGAAATAAGACCCATGACTTGAACAGATACATGCACACCCATGTTCATCAGTGTATTATTCACAATTGCAAAATGATGGAAACAATCTAAGTGTCCATCAGTGGACTAACAGATAAATAAACTATAGTACATACACACAACAGAAAAGTTTGAAGAATAATAATGAATCTGCGAAAACAGCGCATAGCACGAATGAACCTAGAGGACATTATGCTGAGTGAAATTTGTCAATTGCAAAAGGACAAATATTGTAAGAAACCACTACTGTAAAAAATCAAGAAAAGATTTATTCCTTGGAGGTTACCATGGATGAGAATGAAGGGAGGCTAAATCACTAACTAGCAGGTAGAGACCTATTAACTCGGTGAAGGGAAAGGCAATGTACAATCAGGGGGAGGTCAGCATGAAATGATCAAGGCAGTGGAAGACACAAGGAGGAGCACAACAGTTAAAGGTAACAAAAATGAATACTATTACATACACAATCCTGCATTAACAATATCCTGTGAGTGGCTACATAGATTGACATTCAAACCGAACAGGGGTGGGAAGGCCTGCCCTCTCTGAAAGGGATCACAATAAGAGGTCCAGATAGAGAGGGAGAAAAATGTGGAACAAAACTCAAAATCATAAAAAAGTCAACCACAAATATATATAGGTTTGACAGAGGATACCTCCACATCTGTATTTGTATGTGCTGAAAATGTATCTATGAATAGAGTAGAGCACACAGGATGAAAAGTTAGGAAAATTCAAATCAAACCAAACAACCTGAAGGAATGAGTCACTCACCATGGAGGCTAAGGGCCATAGTCTCAAGACACTGAGGTCAACTGGCCTAACAGTCCACAGAGACACTGTTGGACATCCTACTTTGGTGTACTCACTGGGCCTTAAAAGCTTTTGAGTGGTCATCTAAGGTGCAATGACTGGTCTCTCCCTCATCTGGAGAAAGGATAAAGAAAATCAGACACAGCAAAACAATTAGTCCAAAGTACTGTGGACCACATGAAGCCCAGCCTCCATGGCCCTAAGACCAGAAGAACTAGATAGTGCCTGGCTTCCACTGCTAACTACTCTGAAAGGGATTATAATAGGAGGTCCTGGATAGATTGGGAGAAAAATGTGGAACAAAACTCAAAATCACATAAAAGATCAGGTTTACTGATGAGGATTAGTGGAAGCCTAACATTACAGCTCTTGGACAACATTCAAGCCAGGAACTGAACTTACTTTCATGCTCGACTTTCAGCCAAACAAGAGGCAAGCCTACAAGGTGAACAATAATACTAGGAAGGTATGCATTCATAAGAGCAATACACCATATGAGATCAAAAGAGCAGCATTTTCCCAGGAATACAGCTCAGAAGGCACAAGGGACAGGAAAGGAGGAAGGCAAGAGGTAAACACAGGGAGAAAGTTGGAAGAGTGCTGTTACATTGTAAGGATGGCAGTGAATGTCACAAAACAGAATGTGTATGGATTGTTGAATGGAAAACCAATATTCTCTGTAAATTTTCACACAAATCACAATTTAAAAATAAAAAAAAAATGCAGTACCTGTGAAATGTAATAAAGCAAAACGCAATAAAACAAGGTATGTCTGTGTCATCTTTAATGTATTGTTTGTTACTCCTTTCTGCTTCTATTCTATGTTGCTTATTAAAACAATAATATAAACATCATTCCACGTGTGGTAGTTCAGTTTGTGTGTCAACTTGTCTGGGTTGAGTGGCTGGGCAGCTGGATGTAGTGTTCCCCATGATGAGACTGGTAATCAACTGGATCTACCACAAGCAACTGAGTAGCTGCTTTGGGGATGTGGTCTTCTTCCTGTATATAAGAAGAAGCCTTGGGAATAGTCTCTAGCTTATGGCACATTTGGACCTTGCATGTAGCTGTATCGTTGTTCAGCAGCCTGCCATGCTCTGCCACCCTTGGGACTTACAATGGACTTAAATCGCCTGCCGTGTGGTTTGGTAACATTGGGACTGTGCCTTTTTACTTGTCAACCTTGGGTTTGTCAGCCTTAGCAGCTAGCAACTGTCTGAGTGAAAAAATGCCTCGGCTCAAGTGGGCTGGGAGCAGGAGGCAGAGCTGGACTCCAAGGTTGGGGGCTTTCACCCAGCCCCTAGAGCCTGGCACTTTGAACTTGGACTTAAAGCCTCCAAATTGTAAGAATAAACTTCTGTTTGTTAAGGCCATCTCATTTGTGGTATATTCTTGTCAGAGTAGCACTAGGTAACTAGAACACCACATCTTCATGTAGTCTCTAAAAATTTGGGAGACTGGGAACAAAAAAAAATCCTTTTACTAGAATAAGTCTTGAATATCTTTATAATTTGATCACCTGGATTTAAACTCATATGATTAAAACTGTTATCATCTTGATTTTATTGCACACTGGTCTTATCTCTTTGCAGCTATAGTATGTTACATAAATTCACACTGCCCTGAAAGTTGTTTTTGTTGCTGTTATATGCTATCAAGTTGACTCTGACTCATAGCTACCCTACAGGAAAGAGTAGAACTGTCACACAGAATTTCGTAGGCTGTAATCTTTATGGGAGCAGATCACCAGGTCTTTTCTTCCGTAAAGACGCTGGCTGGATTCAACTGCCAACTTTTCCATTAGCAGCCAAATGTTTAAACACTGCACCACCAGGGCTCCTTACCCTTAACATACTGACCCTGAATATGCTTTTGCAGTCTTCATCCTTTTATTCATGTTGTCAAGGCATTTGGCTGCTAATCAAAAGATTGGGTGTTGGAATCCACTAGACACTCCACAGAAGAAAGATGAGCTAGTCTGATTCTGTAAAGGTTTACAGCCTTGGAAACCCACTGAGGACTGCTATGAATAGGAATCAACTTGATGGCCATGAGTTTTATCAGAACTGGAAGGAGCTCAGGTTGTGCAACAGTTAAGCACTCAGCTGCTAATCAAAACGTCGGTGATTCGAACCCATCAACAGCTCTGCAGGAGAAAAGATCTGATAATATGCTTCTGTAAAGATAGGAAACCCTGTAAGGCAGTTCTACTGCGATATATGAGGTTGCTAAGAGTCAGAATCAATTTCACAGCAGATAATGCAACAACACTGTAACAACTAACTGTCTTAATACTCTAACAAAATTTCATGCTCAAATTAATCAACAAAGCCAAATGACATTAAGCATGACTTATGGCCACTAAACGGAAGGGCATAATCACGATGCTAATGATCAACTTTCCATATGATGAAAAAAACAACACAGTTAAGATTTTTTTAAATAAATGTGGCCCTATGCTGTATTGTTCCACTACTCTTGGTAAGGATTCATACAGAATAGCATTATTCACAATTATTATAATAAACATTTATATTTGTTAGAGTTAGCTAATGACTATAAGAAGGAGCCCTGGTAGTGCAGTGGTTATGAGCTCAGCTGCTAACTGAAAGGTTCAAACTCACCAGCCACTCCATGGGATAAAGATGTGGCAGTTGGCTTCTATAAAAATTACAGCCTTGGAAAGATTATGATGCAGTTCCACTCTGTCACCTAGGGTCACTTTGAGTTGGAACCCACTCAATAGCAATGGGACTTTTAATCACTATAACAAATATACTCCATAGTACAGAATGTGTCAAACATATATGAAAGTTATTTCTTGTTTGCCTAGCAGCATTAGGCAAGTGAACAGTCTCATTAAGACTGTCCTCCTCCATGATGGGTCTCAATTTCAGACTGCTGGGAGAGGCAATGAGCGCGAAGGCACATGTATAAGAAATTCTACTTTGTGTTCAGGCCTTTAAGTGGCATCATCACCTTTGTTTCAACTCCACTTGGCCATGTCTGCTTCAAAAAAGGCCTGGGAAATTTCTACCCATGTGACCATAAAGAAGATGAATACATGAATTTTGGTAAGCAATCAGCAGTCTTATAACAATATTGTTAGCTGGATCAGGATTTAGATGTTAATCTGACATTACCTTTTTAGTCACATGACAAACTTTGTTATTGGTACTTTTCTTTGCCTGATTCTAAGTATGTCATTGGATACCAAACTTGTAGCAGTTACAGGTTTCAAATTTTCATGTGGTTAACTCCAATTCAATGGAGAAGCCACCTTGTACAAGTTATATAATGTTCTCCTTTCTTTTATGTCCTTCATTAATGTACACTTCTATGCAAAGCAGGAAAAAGTGATACTTAATGTGTCTCTTTCATTATATCCTTCCTTGATGTAATCATTTTCTTACAGAAATTATTAAATGTATAGTTGACCTGAATGCTAACTAGAGAACATTTATAAAATAAAACGTGAACTTTAGGAAATAAACTGAGCCTACAGCTATGTATTTTTAAGAAAGATAACCTTAGAAAATCTTCTGTCTATAACGACAAATAGTGTTGGAAGATGAGTCTCTCAGGTCAAGATACACTCAAAATACGACTGTGGAAGAGCTGCCTCCTCAAATCAGAGTTGGCCATAATAATGTGGATGGTGTAAAGCTTTCAGGCCCTCCTTTTGCTAATGTGGCATGACTCAAAACGGGAAGAAACAGCTGAAAATACCCACCAATAATCAAAACATGGAATGTATGAAGTATGAATCTAGGAAAACTGGAAGCTGTCAAAAATGAAATGGAATGCATAAAGATCAATATCCTAGGCATCTGTGATCTTAAATGGATTTGTTCTGAATCAGACAATCATATGATCTATTTTGCCAGGAATGACAAATTGAAGAGGAATGGTGTGGCATTTATCATCACAAAGAATGTTTCAAGATCTATCCTGAAGTACAATGCTGTCAGTGATGGGATAATATCCATATGCCTACAAGGAAGACCAGTTAATAGTACTACTGTTACTCAAATATAGACATTAAACACCAAAGTCAAAAATGAGGAAATTGAAGATTTTTACCAACTTTTGCAGTTTGAAATTGACCAAATGTGCAATCAAGAATGATGATTATTACTTTTGATTTGTTCAAAAGTTGGAAACAAAGAAGAATCACCAGCAGTTGAAAACATATGGCCTTGGTGATGGAAATGACTCAGGAGAGCACATAATGGAATTTTGCAAGTCCAACAACTTATTCGTTATAAATACTTAAATAGTACATACATAAACAGTAGCTACAACCATGGACTATGCCGGATAGAATGAACAGCAATCAGAATGACTACATCTGTGGAAAGAGGCGATAGAAAAGCTCAATATCTTCAGCCAAAACAACACCAGGGGCTGACTGTAGAACAGGCAATCAAATGCTCACATGCAAGTTCAAGCTGAAGTTGAAGACAATTAAAACAAGTTCACGAGAGGAAAACATGACCTTGATTATATCACATCTAAATTTAGAGACCATTTTAAGAATAAATTTGATGCACTGGATACCAATGACCAACCAGATGAATTGTGGAATGACATCAAGAATATCATCCATGAAGAAAGCAAAAGGTCATTAAAACAACAGCAAAGGAACAAAAGACTAAAATGGATGTCAGAAGAGATTCTGAAACTTGGTCTTGAATGGAGAGCAGCTACAGCAAATGGACAAAATGACAAGATAAAAGAGCTGAACAGAAGATTTCAAAGAGCAGCTCGAGAAGACGGAGTCAGTTACTTTTTATAACGAAATATACAAAGACCTGGAGTTAGGAAAACAAAAGGGAAGAACATGCTTGGCATTTCTCAAGCTGAAAGAACTGAGGAAAAAAATTAAGCCTCAAGTTGCAATATTGAAAGATTCTATGGGGAAAATATTGAATAATGCAGGGAACATCAAAAGGAGATGGAGAGAATACGCAGAGCCACTGTAAAGAAAGAACTGGTCAATGTTCATCCTTTTCAGGAGGTGGAATATGATTAATAACCAATGGTGCCAAGGGAGGAAGTCAAAGCTGCACTGAAAGAACTGGTGAAAAACAAGGCTCCAGGAATTGATGGAATACCTACTGAGATGTTTCAACAAACAGATGCCTGCTGGAGGCATTCACTTGGCCATGCCAACAAATTTGGAAGATAGCTACCTGGCCAACTGACTGGAAGAGATCTGTATTTGTACTCATTCCAAAGAAAGGTGATCCCACAGAATGTAGAAATTATCAACCAATATCACTGATATCACACACAAGTAAACTCTTACTGAAGATAATTCAGAAAAGATTGCAGCAGTATATTGACAGAGATTCAAGAAAAGCAAGCTGGATTTAGAAGAGGACGTGGAATGGAGGATATCATTGTTGATGTCAGATGGATCTCGGCTGAACACAAAGAATACCAGAAGTATGTCTACTTGTGTTTTATTGACTATGCAAAAGCATTAGATTGTATGGATCATAACAAATTATGGATAACATCGAGAAGAACGGGAATTCCAGAACACTTAATTGAGCTCTGGTGGCACAATGCCTAAGACATTTGACTGCTAACCAGAAGGCTGGAAATTCAAACCCACCAGCCACTCCTAGGAAGGAAGACTGAGCAATCTACTTCCACAGAGATACAGCCACAATCTACTTCCATAGAGATACGGCCGCAATCTACTTCCATAGAGATACAGCCTTGGAAACTCAAGAAGGGGTCACTATGAGTCAGAATCAACTAAACAGCAGTGAGTTTTAGTTTTAATTGTGCTCATGAGGAACCTGTACATAGACCAGAGGCTGTCATTCAAACAGTACAAGGGGATACTGCATGGTTTAAGATCAGGATGGGAATGCATCAGGGTTGTATCTTTTCACAATACTTATTCAATCTGCGTGCTGAGCAAATAATCAGAGAAGCTGGACTATATGAAGAAGAATGTGGCATCAGGATTGAAGGAAGAATCATTAACAACTGGTGATATGCAGATGGCACAACTTTGCTTGCTGAAAATGAGAATGACTTGAAGCACTTACTGATGAAGATTGAAGACTACAGTCTGTAATACAGATTACACCTCAATATAAAGAAAACAAAAATCCTCACAACTA
>NW_006921833.1:1773041-1774434 GCF_000298275.1 Orycteropus afer afer
TATATCTGTTACTATATTATAATTACCTTACAAGTATGATTCATGTCTGAACCTTATAATTCCTAGCAAAAGGTCTTCTGCATAGAAGATTCACAATCAAATGTTGAAATTATGGATTAATTTCTAAATAATATCCTGTTTGTATTAGGATACATTTCCACAGGCAGAAAAAATAATTTGCTACATTATAATAAAGGAAATAAAGTAGCTGAAAGGAGTCACTTGAAGCAGGGTCTTACATATCTCACTGACTCATTTTCATTGTACCTCTGCCCATGTGTGGACTACAACTGGACCTACGTAAGAGATATCAAAGCAGTGAGCATTTGCTGAATAATAGCAACTCACTGATTAAGATCCTACATAGGCAGACAGGCAAGAAGATCAGGTATGGACAGGCAAACAATATACCCATGACCATACATAAGTCTGGCAGATGACATTCCCACATATGTATTTGTATGTGTTTTAAAAATGTCTATATGCTGGCAGTTCAAACCCACCAGCTACTCCCTGAAAGGAAGGTTGCGCAATTTACTTCTGTAGTGATACTGCCTCGGAAATCCAAGGAGGAGGGGTCACTATGAGTCGGGCCGACTCGAAGGGACATAACAACAACAACACAACATATGCAATATAAAGCTAATAGGGGAAAATTTAGAATACCTTCTTAGCCACAACTAAGAACACTGAAAGAGTGAGTCATTGGACCTGTGGGCTGGGGACCATGGTTGTAGGGGACAGCAAGTTCAACTGCCTTCACAACATAGGTTACAAAAATGTTGTTCTACATATCACTTTGGAGAGCAGTGACTGGAGTCTTAAAAAGCTTGCAAGTGGTCATGTAAGATGCCACTATTGGTCTCTCCTTGTATAGACCAAAGAAGAGTGAAGGAAATCAAGGACACTTGGAAACAATTAGTCAAAAGGACTAATGGGCAATGAGAACCTCAGCATATGTGACCTAAAGACCAAAAAGAGACTAGATGGTATCTGGCTACCAATGCCAACCACTCACAAAGGGAACAAAATTGGAGATCCTGGATAGAGTGGGAGGAAAAAACTGTAGAAAAAAATTTAAAAACATTAAAAAAGATCAAGTTAGATAGAGTCTGGTGAAACCCCTGAGATTATGGCCTGAGTCACCCCTAAGGGCCTGGAATTGAACTCACTCCCATGGCTTAACTCTAAACCAAACAATAGACAGGCCTAAGAGCTGAATACCTACACCAAGGAGATGCACTCCTTAGAACAATCTACTGTGGTAGATCAGAGGGCAGCCAGACTGAATTTGCACAAGAAGAAAGGTAAAAGCAAAAAAACCAAACTCACTGCTGTCTAGTCAAATCTGACTCATAGCGACTCCTCCTTGGTTTCCAAGGTGATATCACAA
>NW_006921833.1:1777164-1791621 GCF_000298275.1 Orycteropus afer afer
GGACTGGTGTCTAGCCTTGAACCCTGCATGTAGCCAAGTCGTCGTTCAACAGCCTGTGATGCCCTGCCAATCTTGAGACTTTTTCTGGACTTGAATTAGTGGCCTGCCATGTGGTTTGTTAATAACAGGACTGTGTCTTTTCACGACCTTGGGTTTGTCAGCCTCAACAGCCAGCAGCTGTCTGAGTAAAGAAAAGCCTCTATCTTCAGTGGGCCGGGAGCAGAAGGCAGAGCTGAAGCCCAAGGTTGAGGGGCTTTCACCCAGCACCTAGAACCTGGCACCTTGAACTCAGACTTAAAGCCTCCAAACTATAAGAGAATAAACTCCTGTTTGCTAAAGCCATTCATCTATGGTTTCTGTCAGAGCAGCATTAGGTGACCAGAGCACACTGTAAGTTTCCCGAGTGCAGAGACAATTCTTTAAACCTGCAAACCAAACCAAACTCACTGCCACTGTGTTGATTCCAACTCATTGTGACCCCATTGGGTTTCCAAGGCAGTAAATCTTTGTAGAAGCAGATTGCCCCATCTTTCTTCCACTGAGAGGATGGTGGATTCAAACCACCGGCCTTTTGGTTAGCAGCCAAATGCCTTAACCACTACATCACCAGAGCTCCTTATTCTTTCAACCTACTACTATATATTTGGTGCTTTTTAAATTATAGGTGCTCAGTAACTATTTTTGTAACAAATGAATAAAATTCTTTCACAATCATTATGGAATATTCACAACTGCTGTGGGTTGATGTGTGTTCCTTCAAAAGCATGTGTTCAATCCTAACTCTTGGTAGCTGTGAACATGACCTTACTTAGAAATAGCATATTTGCAGAAGTAATTAGTCAACATGAGGTCATACTGGAGTAGGGAGGGCCCTAATACAATCTGGCTGTATCCTTATAAGTGCAAATGAGACATACAGGGACACAGAAAGAATATGGCCATGTAAAGACAGAGATAGAGACGGAAGTCAAGAAACTCCTAAACACCAGAAACTAGAGTAGGCAAGAAAAGATTCCTTCTCTTAAGCCTTCAGAAAAAAGGACCTGCAAACACCTTGATTTTGGATTTGCAGCCTCCAGGGCAGAGACAATAAATCAATGTTGTTTGAAGCCATGCAAGTTTCTGGTAATTTGTTCCAGCAATCTAAGAAAATTAATACAATCATCCCAATTAGTATCTCTCTCTCTCTCTCTTTTTTTAAGTCTTTATTTACTTATTTTTAAAAACCATGTTAGCTTCTTGTAGCTGATAAATGAGAGTTTCTTACATAATAGGGATCAAATGACACTTCTCACAGGGGGAAAAAAAAAGCAAAGTGAGGGTAATTTAATTTAATTCCTGGAATTTCCCAATGTACTTTGATTTTGTGGTTCCACTTCACAGCCACTCCTCATTCACTCTCTCTACATGTATGTATTAAGCACGTATACTGAGGGCTGGAGATAGAGTAGCAAACACCCCACTCTTAGGGAATATATTAGTTTCCCAAGTCTATTGTAAGAAAATACTCTGAAGTGGGTGGCTTTAAAGAACAAAATGTATTGTCTCAGACTTCTAGAGGCCAGAAATTCCAAATCAGGGTATTGGCCATGTTGAGTCCTTCTGAGAACCTGAGAGAAAAACGGGTTATGCCTGTCTGCTGGCTATTCTCCTGTTCCTTGGCTTGCAGCTGCATCGGCATCCATCCTCACATGGCTAGCCTTCCTCTGTCTAGCTCTCTCTGTGTGTGTTCTTCTTTCATAAAACCTTACTAGACGGGATTAGGAGCTCTGGTAGCATAGTGCCTAAGGTACTTCACTGCTAACCAGAAGGCTGGCGGTTCAAACCCACCAGCCACTGCTCAGAAGGAAGGTTGGGCAATCTACTTCCGTAGTGATACTGCCTCAGAAACCCAAGGAGGGGTCGCGATGAGTCGGGCCAACTCGATGGCACATAACAACAACAACAACAACAATAGATGGGATTAGGATTTATCCTACTCTGGTATGACCTCATGTTAACTGATATCTTCAAAGACTGTATTTGCAAACAAAGTTACATTCACAGATATATGGGTTAGGACTTCAATGTATCTTTCTGGGGAACACAGTTTAATTCATAACAGGGAGTTTACAGTCCAGAGGGAAGGAAGTCAGTAAAAGAGATCCAAAAACCCAAATCAAATCTACTGCCATTGTATTGATTGCTATTCATAGTGACAGAGCAGCCCCATAGGGTTTTCAAGGCTATAAATCTTTATAGATGCAGACTACCGTATCTTTCTGCCACAGAGAGGCGGGTGGACTTGAATTTTTGACATTTTGGTTAGCAGATGAGTGCTTAACCACTGCAACCCCAGGGCTTTACTAAAAGATATAAACATGAAAATGATAAACCATGGACAAATGCTAAAGTAAATTTTTTTTTGGCATCAAGTCAATTCTGATTCATGACAACCCCAACTGTGTGTGTCCAAGTAGAACTGTGCTCTATAATGTTTTCAATGATTAATTTTTCTTTGGAAAGCACCCCAGGGTAGACTCAAACCTCCAACATTTTTGTAAGCAGCTAGCACTCTAACTCTCCGTACCACTTAAGAGCTCCAAAGCAGAATAATGAATGAAAGGGCATCCTGTAATAGGACTGGAATGATACGGGCTATGTTCTCCACCTTTAAATTAACTGTTCTCATTCTAAAAGGCAATTACTCTACTTTTTCAGTCTTGATGTCCTAAGCATCAGACTTAACTAACCCTCTATTTAATCTGATGGCGTTTTTACTAAGATGTAACAACTGTTGGTTAGTGTATCTCAAAAAGTAGTCCACTCTGTGGTGGTGGTGGTGGTGGTGGTGGTTAGGTGTTGTCAAGTTGGTTCTGACTCTTCGTGACCCAATGTACAAAAGAACAAGACACTAGCCAGTTCTGCTCCATCCTCACAACTTTGCTATGCTTCGCCCATCACTGCAGCCACTGTGCAAATCTATACCGTTGAGGCTCCTCCCCTTTTTCATTGATCCTCTACTTCACTTTTCCACTTCTCCAGGGAGCAGTCCCTTCTGACAACGTGACCAAACGATGAGACAAAGTCTGACCATTCTTGCCTCTATGGAACACTCTAGCTACACCTCCTCCGAGTCAGATTCATTCATTATAGCAGACTATGCCACAACATGCCACAATTAAAATGTATCAATTCTTCTGCAGTATTCCTTATTCATTGTCCAACTCTAACATGTATATGAGGCTACCGAAAAAACTATGCCTTTGGTCAGGAGCGCCCTAGTTTTCAAAGTAACATCTTTGTCCTTAAACACTTTAAAGATGTAATTTGCAGCAGACTTGTCCAATGCAATATGCCATTTGATTTCTTGACTGCTGTTTCCATGGGCGTTGATAGTAGATTCAATGTTCTGGTTACCTAATGCCACTCTGACAAAAATATACAACAAATGGGATGGCCTTAACAAACAGGAGTTTATTCTCTTAAAATTTGGAGACTTTAAGTCCAAGTTCAAAGTGCCAGGCTCTAGGGGCTGGGTGAAAGCCCCTCAACGTTGGGGTCCAGCTCTGCCTCCTGCTCCCAGCCCACTGGAGCTAGAGGCTTTTCTTCACTCAGACAGCTGCTGGCTGCTGAGGCTGACAAGCCCAAGGTTGACAAGTAAAAAGGCACAGTCCCGATGTTACCAAACCACATGGCAGGCCATTAATTCAAGTCCATTGAAAGTCCCAAGGTCAGCAGAGCATGGCAGGCTGCTGAACAACACAGCTACATGGAGGGTTCAAGTGTGCCATAAGATAGAGACTGTTCCCAAAGCTGTTTCTATATAAGGGAAGCAGACCACATCCTTAAAGCAGTTACTCAGCTGCTTGTGGTAGGTCCCATCACGGAGGTGATTGCCAGTCTCATCATGGGCAATAACTACCACCAGGTGCCCAGCCACTCAACCAGGCCCACCCAAGCTGACAAACAACTTAACCACCACATCCAAGTAAAATGAAATATCTGACAACTTCAATCTTTTCTCCATTTATCATGATGTTGTTTGTAAGTCCAGTTGTGAGGATTTTTGTTTACTTTATGTTAAGGTGTGATCTATACTGAAGGCGGTAGCTTTTTTTTTTTTTTTAATCTTACTCAGTAAGTGCTTCAAGTCCCCTTCACTTTAAGCAAGCAAGGCTGTGTCATCTGAATATCACAGGTGAGTCTTCCGCCAATCCTGATGAGGCATTCTTCTTCACATAGTCCAGCATCTTGGATTATTTGCTCAGCATACAGATTGAATAAAAATGATGAAAGGATACAACCCTGACACAAATCTTTCCCGATTTTAAACCATGCAGTATACCCTTGCTCCATTTGCAAGACTGCCTCTTGGTGTATGTAAAGGTTCCTCATGAGTACAAATAAATGTTCTGGAATTTCTATTCTTCATAATGTAATCCATAATTTGTTATGATCCATGCAGTCAAAGGCATTTGCATAGTCAATAAAACACAAGGAAACTGAGGTTACTGTTCAAAATTCATACTCAATAGCCCATCACAGAAAGCCAACCAAAATTAACCACAGCTGAAACCTAGGAATCTGATTTTTAACAAGTTCTTCAAGTTGGCCTTAAAACATACAATGGTTAGATCCACATCCTTATGTGGACCTTGCTTCTGTAAAAATTATGTCTGAGTTTCACACTTGTTTGTTTTAGGTGAAGCTCTTCACTCTGAATTAAACTCAAATATGGATTTTCAATTATTTTTAACAGTATGTCATATAAATTCAATAGGAATTGAAGGTAAAACCCATGAGAGGCATTTTAAGAGGTACACCAGAAAGAATTCAGTCAATCTCATCATCATCTTGTTGTACTCTGCTATAAGGGTTATTATGAGTTGAACTGACTTGATAGCAACACGTTAAGTGTTATGGCCTATGAGTAAGTTGGCATAAATTAAGATACAACACAATAAACAAAGAAGTATTGGTCCCATGGCAGCAATGACTTCAGTGACAAAAGAACTGGATTTGTAATATGCAGACCTGGTGCTTGTTCTACTACTTACTGTTTTATATTAAACATTTGCATAACTTACTTAATTTCTCTAAGCATCAAGCTTCTTAATCTTCAATATTGGGTAATGAACATAAAACCATGTACACTCTGAATTGCTATTCAAATGTAATTTTAATAATAATCATAGCCACAGTATTTTTATCAATGTCAAATACTAGGGAGTATCATGGATTACTGAGGCATCTCTGTTCATTAATTATCTTATAAACTAAGTGTAAGAAACAGAATCATGTCATACATCTTTCCTACTTTACCCAAACAGCTGCTGTATGTTTAATACACTTTTGATAATTTGTTCATTGTTTTCAATAGAATTTGAATTTCTGTTTCTCAAGAGAAACCACTAACATGAACTGGACCCTTCCACAAAAGCAACATGAGATATACCTCAGAAGAAAGAAAAATTAAAGGGGTCCAGAATCTTAACATAAAAGTTTTGGCAATTCTCTTGGAAGATAAAAGATAGCATTGAGAAGAATATAGGTGGGGAGAAGGTTTGGGAATATAAGGTAGGGGAGAAGTTTCTATCTGCGCATTTTTCCTTCCCTCAAATGAACTTGGATGAACTGTTACCCACCCATTGACACAGGCAGGAAAACAACAGCACCATGCCAAATTGGCACAGAAACAGAAAAAGTAACTAGAGTTTTTTAAAAAAAAATGATAAACAAATTGAAATTTTATTCAAAGAACTGCCTTTTCCTAACATTGAAAAAACTCAATTTTTTTTTTACAGTTCAAATCAAATTTTCAAAAAAAAAAAAAACAGATAATATCTATCTCATATAAATTCTTACAAAGAAAGAAATGATGCTACCCAACTTATTTCATGAGCCTAGTAAAACCCAGATGCTAAAACTGGATAAGGACACTGCTCATAAATATAGATAAAAATTATTAGATAACTGACAGTACCAATATATTAAAAAAATAATGACACAGAGATGTAAAGAGCTGGAAAGAGCCTCAGTCCTTACTCAAAACAAAATTTTTTAAAGCAATCCATTTCTTTATTAAAGAGTTCTAGAAACTCATATATGCATCAAAATAACTTAACTACTATTTATCAAGACACAGAAGACAGGAATGGAATAATTTAAGGATACTTATTTCCCTTATACTTTAGTAGCAGAAGCAGAACTGTGCTCATAAGGTTTTTGACCACACTTATGTAAAAGTATTTGATTGTGTGGATCATAACAATTATGAATAACACTGAGAAGAATGGGAATTCCAGAACACATCACTGTGCTCATGAGGAACGTATACATAGACCAAGAGACTGGCATTTGAACAGAAGGAGGGCATACTGCATGATTTAAAACCAGGAAGTGTGTGTCAGGGTTTTATTCTTTCACACTATTTACTCAATCTGTATGCTAAGCAAATAATCTGAGAAGCTGGAAAATATAAAGAAGAATGTGGCATCAGGACTGGAGGAAGACTCATCAACAATCTGCAATATCCAGATGGCACAACCTTGCTCACTGAAAGTGAATATGACTTGAAGCACATACTGATGAAAAGATTACAGACCACAGCCTTCAGTATGGATTACACCTCAAAATAAAGAAAACAAAAATCCTCACAACCAGACCAATAAGCAGCATCATGATAAACGGAGAATAAACTGAAGTTGTCAAAGATTTCATATTAGTTATCCAGAATCAACACCAGTGGAAGCAGCAGTCAAACAATCATATGACA
Organism: Orycteropus afer afer; assembly: GCF_000298275.1. NCBI lineage: Eukaryota > Metazoa > Chordata > Mammalia > Tubulidentata > Orycteropodidae > Orycteropus > Orycteropus afer. Next base: position 1,783,922 of record NW_006921833.1, read on the forward strand.
TATTGCACTGGACGAATCTGTTGCAAAAGACCTCTTTAAAGTGCTCAAAAGCAAAGATGTATCTTTGAAGACTAAGGTGTGCCTAAACCAAGTCACAGTACTTTAAACTGCCACATATTAATGTGAAAGCTAGACAGTGAACAAGGAAGACTGAAGAATAGTTGATGCTTTTGAGTTACGGTGCCGGCAAAGAACACTGAAAGTACCATGGACTGCCAGTAGAACTAACAAGTCTATCCTGGAAGAACTGTAGCCAGAATGCTCCTCAGAAGTGAGAATGGCCAGACTTTATCTCACATACTTTGGTCATGTTGTCAGAAGGGACCATTCCCTGAAGAAGGGTATCATGCTTGGTAAAGTAGAGGGTCAGAAAAAAAGGGGAAGATCTTCAGTGAGATGGATTGACACAGTGGCTACAACATCCGCTCAGGTATAGCAAGGATTGTGAGGCTGGCACAGGACCAGACAGTATTTCGTTCTGTTGTACATAGGGTCACTATGAGTTGGGCCGACTCAACAGCACCTAACAACACAAGAACATTGCTAGGAGAGCTGTTGTTGTTTTTGTCAGGTGTCATCGAGTTATCTCTGACTCATAGCAAACCTATGCACAGCACAATGAAACACTGCCCAGTCCTGTGCCAGCCTCATGATCCTTGCTATACCTCAGCCCATCGTTGCAGCCACTGTGTCAGTCCATCTCGTTGAGGGCCTTCTCCTTCTTCATTGACCCTCCACTTTACCAAGCATGATACCCTTCTCCAGGAATGGTTCCTTCTGACAACATGACCAAAGAAGGTGAGACGAAGTCTGGCCATTCTTGCTTCCAAGGATCATTCTGACTGCACTTCCTCCAGGACAGATTTGTTAGGAGAACTGCAAGAGAAAAAATTTATTTTGGGAAAAGCACAAGGCAAGAAGTAACTTCAATACCAGTGCAATTCTTGACTAAATCAAAACAAAGACCACACTATAGGCTTAGCAGAATGAAAGGTGTACAATCTCCAGGCATAAAAATATTTACCTCAGAATAGCAACTCATTAGAAGTTCTGGTGATATAGTGGTTAAGGCATATGACTGCTAACCAAAATGTCAGTGGTTAGAACCCTCCAGCTCCTTCATGGAAGAAACTTGAGGTGGTCTCCTTCCATAAAGGCTTACAGCCTTGGAAATCCAATGAGAGTTGTTTTGAGTCAGAATCTTCTCGATGGCAGTGAGTTTGGTTTTGGTTTTGTATAGCAACATAATAGAAAGCAAAGAAAAAAAAAAAAAAGTCTACAGAGACAAAACAAACAAAAAGGCAGTCAATACTCAGAGCCAACTTCAGATTTGACATGGATGTTGAAACTATAATGTAGGGAATTGGAGTTCTGGTGAAGATGTGGTTACGGCATTGGGCTGCTAACCAAAATGTGGGAGGCGTGAACCCACCAGCTGCTCCGTAGGAGGAAGATGAGGTAATCTACTTCCATAAAGATTTACAGCCTTCAAAACACAATGTGGCTCGCTATGAGTCAGAATCAACATGACGGCAGTGGCTTTATGATTAATATGTTAAAGGATATAATGGAAAAGTCAGAAAACATGCAAGATTAGGAAAGTGATTTAAGTAGAAGGAAATCAAATGGAAATGAAAAGAATCAGAAACACAGTGCAAGAGAAAAATAAAGTTTTTGATTGGCTCATTAATAGATTAGACACAGCCAAGGAAAGTATAAGTAATCTTAAAAATACAGTAAAAAAGACAATGGAAAACCTCAGTATCATGAATTAAGACAAAGCTAGGGGACAAAAGTGAAATGAACCACTAATTGCTCACCTGCAAGTTTAAGATGAAGGTGAATAAAATGAAAAGTAAGTCCATGAGAGTGAAAGTAGCCCTGTATTTACATTCCTCCTGAATTTAGAGACCATCTCAAGAATGGATTTAATTCAATGAAGGCTAATGACTGAAGATCAGACAAGTTGTGGGTAGACATTAGCTACATCATAAATGAAGAAAGTGAAAGGTCATTAAAAATACAGGAAAGAAATAAAATACCAAAATGGATTTAAGAAGAGACTCTGAAACTTATTCTGTGCTCTAAGCACAGAGTAGCTAAAGCAAATGGAAGAAATGATGGCGTAAAATAACTGAGTGGAAGATTTCAAAAGGCAGCCCAAGAAGGCAAGGTAAAGTAGTATTATGAAATGTACAAACACTAAGAATAAGAAAAACAAAAGGGAAGAACACAACTGGGATATCTCAAGCTAAAAGAACTGAAGAGAAAATTCAAGCCTCAGTAATGCATTACTGAAGGATTCTATGGACAAAAAAAAACTGAGTAACACAAGAAGCAAAAACAGATAGAAGGAATACACAGAGTCACTATACCAAAAAGAATTAATGGATGCTCAATCATTTCAGGAGATAGCACATTATCAAGGAAGACATGGCACTCAAGGGAAGTACTCAAGGAAGACATTCAAGCTGTACTAAAGGCACTGGTGAAAAACAGGGCTCCAGGAATTGACAGAATACCAATTAAGATGCTTCAAAAACAGATGTAGTACTGAAAGTTCATACTAATCTATGCAAGAAATTTCAAGGAAGACAGCTACTTGGCCAACCAACTGGAAGAGATCCATATTTGTGCCCATTCCAAAGAAAGGTAATCAAATGTAATGTGGAAGTTATCAAACAGTATCAGTAAAATATGCTGAAGATAATTCAAAAAATGACAGCAGCTGTACATCCATGCAACTATCAGAAGTTCAAGATACATTTGGAAGAGGATATGGAACAAGATATATCATTGCTGATGTAACCAATAATGTTTCATATTTAATGACAATTATTTGCTGATCACGGAGTGAGCATATCTTAAGTTATATAAGAAAAATCTATTTGAAAATGTCTTGGAGGCTGTGGTAGTTATGTTTGTGTGTCAACTTGGCTGGGCCTGGTTGAGTGGCTGGGAAGCTGGTGGTAGTTATTCCCCATGATGAGACTGGCAATCAACTCCATGGTGGGATCGACCACAAGCAGTTGAATGGCTGCCTTTGGGATATGGTCTGCCTCCTGTATATAAGGAGAAACCTTGGGAATGGTCTCTTAGCATATAGCACGCTTGACCCTGCATGTAGCTTTGTCATTGTTCAGCAGCAGCCTGCCATGCTCTGCTGGCTTGGGACTTACAATGAACTTGAATTAATGGCCTGCCATGTGGTTTGGTAACATCGGGACTGTGCCTTTTTCACTTGTCAACTTTGGGGCTTCTCAGCCTCAGCAACCAGCAGCTGTCTGAGTGAAGAAATGCCTCTAGCTCCAGTGGGCCAGGAGCAGGAGGCAGAGCTGGACCCCAAGGTGGAGGGGCTTTCACCCAGCCCCTAGAGCCTGGCACTTTGAACTTGGACTTAAAGCCTCCAAATTGTAAGAATAAACTCCTGTTTGTTAAGGCCATCCCATTTGTGGCATATTCTTGTCAGAATGGCACTAGGTAACCAGAACAGAATTTGGTACTGAGAGAGTGGGGTGCTGCTCTGACAGATGCCTAAAATGTGAAAACAGGAATGGAGTGTGTCCTTGACCCAGGACCCTGGCACAGAGACCCCAGCATACGGCATGACAGATGGCAGGAGCAGAGCAAGAGACCAGCATGAGAGATGGCAGGAGTAGAGCCCAGAGATCGGCATGAGAGACAGCAGGAGCAGAGCCAAAAGAACCGGCATAAGACAGCGGCAGCCTTACCAGCCCACGGAGGAGAAAGCTTGATGCATTTGGTTAGGCGGCTTCCTGGTGAAGTGGGTTAGCTTCAGGCATTAACTGGTAGAAGATACCAGCTTGAAATGGAGTAGCAGGTTGGCCGGCCCATAGAGCATGAAAGCTAAATGTCCTCTGGGGCAAGAAGTTTCCTGGCGGAGTGGGTTGCCCTTGGCATTAATCGGCAGAAGCGAAGACCAAGGAAACAGAAGCAGAGTTGCCTCAGCCTGAAAGGGTGGGAGCATGGCCTATGGGTGTGGAATGATCATAGCCCCCAAGGTTTCAAAGAGCCAGGCTTTCACCAGCTTGGTTCTGGAGTGTGGGGCTGCTCGTTCATGTGAGGCAGTGGGATGGAGCCATCGCCACTGCACAAGAGTGAAGGAGCGCGGCTGCCATGCCAAAGAGGGAGAGGAATGGTGCCCACCAGGCCAAGGGGGTGAAGTCGCTGCTTAGAGGAACTAGGGGACTGGAGTCACCCAATGGAGGAGATCTGTACAGATGCCACCCAATGAAGATCTGTACAGGTACCAAGTTGACAAGGGGTAGAACTGTGGTAGTTATGTTTGTTTGTCAACTTGGCTGGGCCTGGTTGAGTGGCTGGGCAGCTGGTGGTAGTTATTCCCCATGATGAGACTGGCAATCAACTCCATGGTGGGATGTACCACAAGCAGCTGAGTGGCTGCCTTTGGGATGTGATCTGCCTCCTGTATATAAGGAGAAGCCTTGGGAATGGTCTCTAGTATATGGCACGCATGGACCCTGCATGTAGTCGTGTCTTTGTACAGCAGCAGCCTGACATGTTCTGCTGACTTGGGACTTACAATGAAATTGAATTAATGGCCTGCTGTGTGATTTGGTAATATCGGAACTGTGCCTTTTTTACTTGTCAACCTTGGGGCTTCTCAGCCTCAGCAGCTAGCAGCTGTCTGAGTGAAAAAATGCCTCTAGCTCCAGTGGGCTGGGTGCAGGAGGCAGAGCTAGACCCCATGTTGGAGGGGCTTTCACCAAATGCCTAGAGCCTGGCACTTTGAACTTGGACTTAAAGCCTCCAAATTGTAAGAATAAACTCCTGTTTGTTAAGGCCATCCTATTTGTGATATATTTTTTGTCAGAGCGGCACTAGGTAACCAGAACAGAAGCCTATTTTATACCTCACCTTCCACCCACTTTTACTCTTCTGTGAAAATTGTTAGTATCTTTATTTCATTGTATTCAATTCTTCCAGGCAAAATTATATTAGTAAAATCTTAGGAAAGAGTGTCATTATTAAGCTCTTCCACTCGTGGAGGAGATAAGATATAGAAGAGAAAGAAATACAATGTGTCATGTAACACACACCATCCTTTACATAATAAATTTTTGTTATTAGAGAAGGGGATCAGAGAAGCTGTGCACAAGAAATGACATTTAAACTGGACATTGATGTTTAGGGAGAATTCAGCTGTTCAGAGATAAAGGGGAAGAATATTCCTGGTAAAGGCAAATAAAGGAGAATGGCAGGAAAATAAAGAATAAGTATAGAAACCTCAAGTACTTCTGTTTATACAATATACTATACCATATTGGGAGTCACAAGAAATAAGACAGCAAAATTTGGCTGAAGGGAAGGTAGTTGATAAAGATTATGAATATTGCTACAAACTGTTTATTAAAAGATAGCAACATATAGAACCAAGTTTACAATGTCAATCTATCAATTCCACAGTAATAGCTTGGAGAAGAAATTACATGGGGAGCTAAATTAGAAAATTATCACAATTATCCAGTCAAAACATAGTAAGAACCTATAGTAGGGTAAAACTGAAAAAACAAACTCACTGCCGTCAAGTGGATTCCTACTCATAGTGACCCCCATTGGGATTCTGAAGTGGTGGGAAAGAGGCAGGAATCTATGTAAAGGGGGAGGGTGGAGAGGTTTTGAACAGCTAAGGGAGACAAACTTGTCTGTCAGTTTGTTTTATGTGGTGGCGTGTGGCTGTGAGGCTTGAGGCTGTGCCACCAGTGTCTCAAACCAAGTAGGGTTGCACATGGTGCACAAATTTCAACAGCTTACAGATTGAGACAGACTAGGAATAAAGAGGATGCCATACACTTCTCAAAGAACTGGCCTTGGAAAACCTTATGAATAGCAGAGAAACACTGTCTGATACATTACTGTTCAACTTTATGAATAGCCCGGAAACACTGCCTGATACAGTGCAGGAGGATAAGTGCAGGCTCTCAAAATAGGATGAAGAAAGAGCTGCATCATCTAAATAAACCCAGCCTTACTCATATGGATAAGGTAAAGCTTTCAAGACCTCCATTTGCAGATGTGGCACCACTCAAATTTAGGAGGAAGAGCTGCAAACATCCATTAACAATCAGAACATGGAATGTACGAAGCATGAATCTAGGGAAACTGGAAGTTGTCAAAAATGAAATGGAACACATAAAGATTGATATCCTAGGCATTACTGAACTGAAATGGACTGGTTTGGGCCATTTTGAATCAGACAGCCATGTGGTCTACTATGCCAGGAATGACAATTTAAAGAGGAAGGACATGGCATTCATCATCACAAAGGATGTTTCAAGATCTGTCCTGAAGTACAATGCTGTCAGTGATAAGATAATATCCATACGCATACAAGGAAGATCCATTAATATGACTATTATTCAAATTTATGCACCAAACGCCAAAACCAAAGATGAGGAAATTATAGATTTTTATCAGCTTCTGCAGTCTGAAATTGACTAAACATGCAATCAGGATGTGTTAATTATCACTGGTGACTGGATGCAAAAGTTGGAAACAAAGAACAATCATCAGTAGTTGGAAAATTTGGCACTGGTGACAGAAATGATGCTGGAAATCACATGATAGGATTTTGTAAAACCAATGACTTATTCACTGCAAATACCTTTTTACAACAACACAAATGGTGGCTATACATGTGGACTTTGCCAGATAGAATACACAGGAATCAGATTGACTATATCTGTGGTAAGCAATGAAAAAGTTCAATATCTTCAGCCAAAATCAGGCCAGGAGCAGATTGTGGAACAGACCATAAACTGCTCATATGCAAGTTCAACTTGAAGTTAAAGACAGTTAAAACAAGTCCACAAGAGCCAAAAAATGATCATGAATACACCCCTCCTGGATTTAGAGACAATCTAAAGAATAGCTTTGACGCATTGAACACCAATGACTGAAAACCAGAAGAATTGTGGGATGACATCAAGAACATCATCCATGAAGAAAGCAAGAGGTCACTAAAAAGACAAGAAAAGAAGAAAAGACCAAAATGGATGACAGAAGATACTCTGAAACTTGCCCTTAAGCAGAGAGTAGGTAAAGCAAATGTAAGAAATGACAGGATAAAATAGCTGAACAGAAGATTTCAAAGAACAGCTGGAGCAGAGAAAGCCAATTACTATAATGAAATGTTCAAAGACCTAGAGTTAGAAAAACAAAAGGGAAAAACACACTCAGTATTTCTCAAGCTGAAAGAATTGAGGAAAAAACTTAAGCCTTGAGTTACAATACTGAAAGATTCTATGGGCAAAATATTGAATGATGCAGGGAACATCAAAAGAAGATGGAAGGAATACACAGAGTCACTGTACAAAAAAGAACTGGTCTATCTTCATCCATTTCAGGAGGTGCCATATGATCAAGAACTAATGGTACTGAAGGAAGAAGTCAAACCTGCACTGAAGGAACTGGCAAAGAACAAGGCTCCAGGAATTGACAGAATACCCACTGAGATGTTTCAACAAATGGATATCCCACTGGAGGCATTCACTTGGTTATGCCAAGAGATTTGGAAAACAGCTACGTGGCCAACTGATTGGAAGAGATCCATATTTGTACCCATTCCAAAGAAAGTTTATTCCCCAGAATGTGGAAATTATCAAACAATATCATTAATATCACATGCAAGTAAGATCTCACTGAAGATAATTCAAAAA
>NW_006921833.1:1793291-1794599 GCF_000298275.1 Orycteropus afer afer
TGCATGTTTGGTCAATTTCAGACTGCAGAAGTTGATAAAAATCTTCAATTTCCTCATCTTTGGCTTTGGTGGTTGGTGCATAAATTTGAGTAACCATAGTATTAACAGATCTTCCTTGTAGGCATATGGATATTATCCTATCACTGACAGCATTGTACTTCAGGACAGATCTTGAAATATCTTTTGTGATGATGAATGCCACACCATGACTTTTCAAATTGTCATTCCCAGCATAGTAGATCATATGGTTGTCTGGTCATTTCAGCTCACTAATGCCTAGGATATCAATCTTTACCTGTTCCATTTCATTTTGACAACTTCCAAATTTCCTAGATTCATACTTCATATATTGCATGTTCTGATTATTAATGGATGTTTGCAGCTGTTTCTTCTCAATTTGAGTCATGCCACATTAGTAAATGGAGGTCTTGCAAGATTTAATTTACCCATATCATTATGGTTGGTTCTACTCTGATGAGGTAACTCTTTCCCAGTCGTACCTTGAGTGCCTTCCAACCCAAGGGGCTTGTCTTCCTGTGCTGTATTGGATGTTTCCAGGCTATTCATAAAGTTGCATAGTAATGTATCAGACAGTTTTTCTCTGCTATTCATAAGGTTTTACATGGCCAGTTCTTTGAAAAGTCGATGGCTTCTTCCTTCTTCCTAGTCTGTCTCAGTCTGTAAGTCACATTGAAACCTGTGCACCATGTACAACCCTGCTGGCTTCTGAACCACTGGTGGCACATCCTCAAGCCTTACAGAAACGTGCAAGCCACCACAGGATGACAAACTGACGGACAAGTTCGTCTCCTTTAGCTGTTGGAAACCTCTCTCCCCTCCCCTTACCTAATTCCTACCTGTCTCCTATGGCCCCTTACCTGGATCCTCCTGCTTTGGGACAACTAAGCCACCAGAACTCCTCAGGATTAGAAGTTACCATTTAGGAAACAAAAAGATATGATTTGATTACTCTTATCTAGCTTTCTTTCTCAAGCATTTTACTCCAATATTCTCTCAACTTCTTTTTTCTTCACCATGTAGGTGACTTTGTCTCATCAGGCCTATAGGATAATTCTCAATAAGTCAAAGGCTTACATAAGATGAATGTCCATAAATATCACTAAAAGAAACCATGGAAAACATTTTTAAATAATCTCACCTAGAAGATATTTGGTTCTTGCAAAAACGGTGAGGAGACCACATGTTCCGACCTCCTCTAAGGGGGAAGACAGGATTACCAGCAGTAACCCAAGGCCTATTCCTGCCAGGCCAGACATGCTGCCTCGCCCCTCCAGCCCTTGCTCCAAC
>NW_006921833.1:1794975-1797921 GCF_000298275.1 Orycteropus afer afer
TAAGCACGTGAGAGAGAGTGGGCACCTCCCAGAACATTGTATTGTGCCACTCCCAACAGAAATAACCCAGGTGGATAGCTTCAGCAATCAGGAGCTCCTCAGTTGCTCATAGAAAATCCCACCTTGGAGTTTACAAAGACTCATGGGTAGAAAAGCCACACTAAGTAATTTACTACACCGCAGTTCTCCACAAAAAGCTTTAAAATAAAAAAATTTTAAAAACTACATTAAAAAAATGAATAACATAATTCTCCATAGATAATATTAAAAGACAAAAGAACTGAGAAAAATATTTGCAATTAATATCCCTGACAATAAGCAAATTTCCTAATACTTTGAGGAAAAAAAATGCTCAAAAGAAAAATTAACAAAATATATGAACTAATAATTCATAAAAATGGAAATATGAGCTGTTCTTAAACATGAAAAAATTACCAATCAAAATAAGAGAAGTAAAGGTCAATACTATATTGATAACATTTTTCCTAACAGATCGTCAAAGACCCAAAATGCTATGTTGATGAGGATGATTTAAGAAAGTAGGTACTCTCATACATTGCTGTGGGAAATGTATGTGACATAGTATGACTTGAATAAGGGACAATTTGGAAGTATCAATCAAAATTATAAATGCACATACATTTTACTTCCAGATATACTTGCACAACTTGTGCTCTACCAATTTTAGACACAAAATTATATGCATCAGGCCATTTGTTGCAAGATAGTTTATAATAGCAAAGTTTGCAAACCAAATGTTTACTAAAAAGAGACTGGCTGAATTACAGGGCAGCAAGAGATGGGGCAATCTACTTCTATAGTGATACCGCCTCAGAAACCCAAGCAAGGGTCACTATAAATTGGATCCAACTCTACAGCGGTGAGTTTTAATAAGATGCATTACAATGCAAACACAAAAAAGAATGAAGATACCCTCTCTATGTATCAATATTGAGCGATTTCCAATTAATAAATGAAAAAAGCAAAGTATCTAGTACCATGTATACAGTTTGCTACAATGCAGGTAAAAATAGGCAGGAAAATGAAAAAGTATATATAGGCATATTTATTCATGGGACATAGAGAGGCAAACTGCTGTCTGGAAAAGAGGGAATGGGAAGATATTTTTCTACCTTTTGAATTTTAAAATAAAATATTTCAAAAAGCAAAAATCCAGTTTCTACTTGGGGATCTAAAGGGTTGGAAAGAAAGTTGCTCTCACTCTTACAATAGGGGGAAAAAAGCTCGACAAATTGCAAGGTCATGAGGTTTCTTGAAATTATAGAGGTGAAGTCACAGGACAAACAAATGGCCAAAAATCTAAGGAAAGACAGGCACCTCCAGGGGAGACAAGATGCAAACATTTGGTTTATCTTGGATCTATACAATAAGACATTAGTAAAAGCAATTTACCTAAGGTGGCTAGCCATCAGTGGACTGCAAGTGTGCAGGTGTTAGAGAGTATGAAGTCCCTGGAAGTTGGAAAAATTGAGGGAGTCCACACTCTTTTCAGGTTTCTTTCCACAAATTCCACTAGGCCTTCACAAGAAAAGACTGAGAAAGCTTTAAGAAAATGCCTCTTGTTTGACACAGCTGGGGCTATAGAAGGAGTAGAAAACCTACACAACCCCTCTCCCCAGTCAACACTGCTGCCCTTAGAGAGATGGTGAAAATCCACTGCAGTGAGGATAAAGGAGAATACCAAATAATACTTGGGGGAAAAAAAAAAAAAAAAAAAGCCAGACCTAGAACTACACCAGGGTAAGGGGCAGGAGCACTGAGGACATACCCTTGAGACCCAAGAGGTGATGCCAACCTAGGAGTGAGGCTACATCATAATGACAAAGTATGCCTGCCATTCTCTCCCTCTAACTCCCCCCTCTGAGGCCAACAGCTTTAAACTGACAAGTAACAGAACAGAATACTTCTGGGAGAAACAGGAGAAAGACAAGTGCAAGGAAAGAAACTCTCTGAGGCATAGTGCAGGGAGAAGATCTAAAGCTGAGGGTGGAACAGATATTGAAGGAAAAAAGTCCTTCTAGCAACCAGCCCTCACCCAAACACAGTTTTGCTAAAGGAATCTGAAACGTGTAGTGCACTGAGGGTAGCCAGAACAAAAACAAAGGTCAAACCTAGCCAAACTCCTAAATAGGTTAATTTAAGCTCCTACACTGAAGTACTCAAAAAAAAAAAAAAAAAAAAACCACCAAACTGACTGCCACAGAGTCAATTCCAACTCACAGCAACCCCTATTGGGCTTCCAAGGCTATAAATCTTCACAGAAGCAGACTACCTCACCTTTCTTTTATGAAGTGGCTGGTGGGTTCAAATCATCAAACTTTTAGTTAGCAGCCAAATGCCGTAACCACTATGCCACCAGAGGTCCACGCTAAAGTACTCACAGTGTAAAAAGGCAAGAAAAAGAAATTAAAAGTATAAAGAAGGGAAAGAAAGAAAGAAAACTCTCTATTCATAGACAGGACTGTCAATATATTCTTTGTTTTAGCAATTCCACATATAGAAATGTATTATCTAAAAACAATAAGAAGAGGTTCCGGCAAGATAGTGGACTAGGGAGAAGGACTGCACAGACCCTCTTCAACAAAGAAAAGGGACACCAATTAACACAGAAACAGAAGATAATCTTGGACCCCTGAGCCTTGAAGGGAAGGATACAAAAGTGGACTAAACCCCAACAAGCAGAAGAATTTGAGTGAAAATACCAAAAAAGGAAACACACGGAGCTGCAGTCTGGCAGCGGCCTGAGTGACCCTGATGGCACAGATGACAGGGCTTGGAGATTCCCGAGAGGTGGTAGGACCTAAGAATTAACCCAAAAATCACCCTGCTAGCCAGGGACTGCACGAAAGACTGTGCACAGTGGCTGGGGAACAAACGGAGAAGGTGAAGAGAAAGGTGGGCTGAGCTGTGGACTTTTGCCGGTCC
>NW_006921833.1:1813790-1815188 GCF_000298275.1 Orycteropus afer afer
GTGGTAAACTGTGGTCAATGACATGAGACAAAGTATATGTGAACTGCTGTATGGAAAGTGAATTTGCTCTGTAAATCTTCACCCAAATCACAATAAATAAAAATAAAAATAAAAGCAAATTAAAAAACAATAAGAATGTGCAAAAGATTTACGTAACATGACATTAAGCATTTTTATCATAAAAAATTAAATGTCAAATAGAAGGAAATTAAATAAATAAAACTTGGGGAATCTCTATAATAAAATTCTATACAGGTATCATGGATCATGATTAACCAAGAACTGTTTTTAAAATATTCTACTCACTACCATCAAGTCAAATCTGATTCATAGAGACTCTTCCTTGGGTTTCCGAGACAGTATCGCTACAGAAGTAGATTACCCAACTTTCCTTCCAAGGAGTGGTTGTTGGGTTTGAACCACCAGCCTTCTGGTTAGCAGTCAAATGCCTCAGTCACTACGCTACTAGAGCTCCTTTTAAAATATTATTAGTGATATGTTAAGTTAAAAAAACAGAAAATGAACAATTTAGTTAAACAATTTAGTCTTGTTATGTAATACATGTATGAAAATGACTATACATATAAACACTAAAATGCAAAAAAAAAAAAAAAAGTAATTTCTGCGTAGCAATATGGATGCTTTCTTTATTCTTTATTATTCTCATTCGGAACAGATCGAGAACTCAGCCAAAGGGACCCAGGTGAGGAGAGGGGACCCAGGCCAAGCCCCACAAGCAGCGAGGCAGGAAGGCAGGGAGAGGACATAAAAGGCAAATGGGACCAGAACAGATTGAGGAGTCAGCTGCAGGGATCCAGGTAAGGGTGGTTGGAGGGGTCCAACAGCTAAGGGAGACAAATTTGTCTGTTGGTTTGTCCTACAGTGGTGATGTGTTGCTGTGAGTCTTGATGCTGTACCACTGGTGTTTCAAACCCAGTGGGGTGCACATGGTGCACATGTATCAGCCCAGCTTGTAGACTGAGACAGACCATCCACTTCTCAAAGAATTGGCCAGGCAAAACTTATGAATAAGAATAGCAGAGAAACACTGTCTGATACATTACTGCGCAACTTTATGAACAGTCTGGAAACATTGTCCAATATAGAGCAGGAAGATGAGTCACTTAGCTTAGAAAGCTCTCAGAGTAGGACTGGGCAAGAGCTGCATAATCAGAGTAAAATAAGCCTTACTCATATGGATAAGGTAAAGCTTTTGAGACCTCCATTTGCACACGTGGCACCACTCAAATTGAGGAGAAACAGCAGCAAACATGCATTAATAATCAGAACATGGAATATATGAAGTATGAATCTAGGAAAATTGGAAGTTGTCAAAAATGAAATGGAACACATAAAGATTGATATCCTTGGCATTAGTGAGCTGAAATGGACTGGTTT
>NW_006921833.1:1817718-1820386 GCF_000298275.1 Orycteropus afer afer
ATGCATGTGAGAGCTGGACAATGAATAAGGAAGACCAAAGAAGAGTTGATGCTTTTGAGTTGTGGTGCTGGTGAAGAATACTGAAGGTATCATGGACTTCCAAACTGAATGGGAAGTAGCATCTTGAAGAAAGCCTATATATACTAGGTAATACAGATCTGTTGCTTAGAGCCACATGCTTTTGCTAGAGTTTGTGAAAATTTTTAAGATCGGAAAAATATAAATATGTTGACATTAAAGTATAAAAATTACATAAAATTCACTGCCTCACAGTCGACTGCGACTCATAGCCACTTCTCTTTGGGTTTCCAAGGCAGTGTCACTACAGAAGTAGATTGCACAATCCTCCTTCTGAGGAGTGGCTGCTGGGTTTGAATCACCAGCCTTCTGGTTAGCAGTCATATACCTTTGGCACTATGCCACCACAGCTCCCCTATAAAAACTACATAGTTAAAGTTAAAAGATCTTAAGTACCTACACAATATTACATGTAAAATATATAACAATAATTTGACTCACTTCATTTAATCAAGACACCAGTTCATTTTTAACATACTGGCTTCACAGCAAGTCAAGAATTCCAAAGGTAAGCATGTCTAGGGCATACAAAGATTTTCTTTAAAAGGTTCTTCGCTGATTTCAGTAAAAAGGTGTTAGTTTAAGGAGTATGTTGTTGTTGTTGTTATGTGCTGTCAAGTCAGACCCGATTCATAGTGACCCCTCCTTGGGTTTCCAAGGCAGTATTACTACGGAAGTAGATTGCCCCATCTTCCTTCCGAGGAGTGGCTGGTAGGTTTGAACCACCAGCCTTCTGGTTAGCAGTTAAGTAGGCACTATGCTACCAGAGCTCTTAAGGAGTATAGATTCTGTAATAATAATAGGAGTAGTAGTAATAGAAAGCATTCCTCCTTAGTTTAAAAAAAAAAAATTCATTCATTTTTAAGCTGAACACTCAATTCATACTCACAAACACATGAATGCATACATTAATTTCACAAAGGCATTACTATAAGGATGAGTTACAGCAATAAAATTATATAAAGTACATACTACAGACAGTCGCTGACTTAATATGCATTCAAGTTATGATGAGCCTCACTTATAACCATCCTTTTTGTTTTGTTTTATTTTTTTCTGCAACACCTTATAGTTAGTAATATGTACTACATACAATGTTGAAGTCATGTTGCATAATTTGCTGATATTATCTGAGAATTCAGATCTTTACCTGAAGATGTTCAGCATTATTTACTATTCAAAACACACAACTGGTTACACACAGCTGGTTATGGCTTGGTGTACAATGAAGTTGGTGTCAGTGTCAGGAGTTGTAATAAATGGAAAGTTGAGCAAGGCCTCAGAATTTCAAAATGGAGTCTCATAATAATCACCACGTGAATTCCCTCTAGCATCTTAGTCCCTGAAAAACTATGTACAGCAGTTTGAATTCGGGATTCTGGTGCTCTTAACAGCTCACTGAATCAGGGTGCCCCAAACTCAGGGGAGTAGGATTGGAAAGGAGGAAGGGATAGGAGAAAAGAATAACAAGATCAGGAAATCTACCTTGCAAAGTGCCAATAGGCAGCCGAGAAAGACTGTCGGAGATCTCCCTGGGGGAGCACTGACCGGCAGGTGAAAGAGGTCATCCAAGACCTCCCTGGGTTAAGGAAGAAGACACACCACACCAGCATACCAGCGACCACACTAACATACCAATGATCACCCCAAAGATCTACCTTCAGCACCTGATTTATCAGTAACTTGGGTTGGCTAGGGGCAAGCGGACATGTCCAGCACTGCTGAAACCCAAGCACAGAGTCCACTGGTGCTGCAAGAGGGCAGGCCCAAGGAGGTACCCCCACAGCGGATCACTGAACAGGCTTGGCGTCAGCTTTGTGGCACTGAGGGGCCCCGCACTTGACTTTGTCAGTAATATTGGAAGCACTGGGTCCGAGTGGACACTGGCTTGACTCCAGCGCCGCTGAAACCAAGCAGATCTTTGCCTCTGTGGGTGGGTGGACCCAGACAGTAACTCCTGTAGTGGATCATGCTATGGGCAGAGACGCAGGTCTGCGGGCACTAGAAGGAACTCCTGCTGCAGATCACGATCTGGGCCACTGCCGTGGGTGGGCAGGCCCAAAGAGGAACTCCCACAGCAGATCGCGGAGCTGGGCAGTTATGTTGGATCAGCTTTTTGGTGCTGAGGGGCCTCGGAAGCAGGTTTTTGCGTGTGCCTGACCCTGGCGGAAAGTGGCAACCCCCTAACAACTGGTGTCTTTGTTGAAACTGAGCAGCAGGCCTGTGAATAATAGTACAGTGCCATCATTAGCAGCCGGCTCAAAGCCCTAGAAACCGCCCCTAGCAATGGGGAGCTTTCCTTCTTCCTCTCTTCCGCTCTCACTTCTCCGCCAATAACGTCACTCATCCAATTGAAGAAACCACATTCAGTCATGATAATACCTCCCAGTTCAAATTCTAAACACTCCTTACGACAAACAGAAACTCATATCCACACTCTACACAGTGATTCCATCATCACAAAGAAAACTGCAGAGCAACCCAGCATACCTGAATTAATAACTAAAAAAAAAAAAAAAAAAAAGCAAAAAAAACAAAAAAAACAAAAAATAATCGGTGGATGACTGGGTTCGGCACTCAGGCTCCTGTC
>NW_006921833.1:1820486-1823914 GCF_000298275.1 Orycteropus afer afer
CAAGATAAAATAAATCAATACATAACCAAGAGTTAAAGACAAAATCAAAATGTCAAGGAAACAACAGGCAACTTCAAGTCAAACAAACAGGA
This sequence comes from Orycteropus afer afer, assembly GCF_000298275.1. Classification (NCBI taxonomy): domain Eukaryota; kingdom Metazoa; phylum Chordata; class Mammalia; order Tubulidentata; family Orycteropodidae; genus Orycteropus; species Orycteropus afer. Next base: position 1,820,579 of record NW_006921833.1, read on the forward strand.
AAGGCATTAGAAGAAAAACCACAAAGGTCTCATTAAACATGGAGGAAGAGAAGGCAATAGAATTATCTGAGAAGGAATTTAGAAGATATGTTATAGAGCTTTACATGAGCCTAAGGAAAGCCAAAAAGAAGCAAGAAGCACACAAGACAGTTCCCTGGAAGAACTCAGGAAAACCATTCAATAACAAAATTACAAGATTAATGCACAATCAGAACTCATACAAAAACAGCAGTTAGAAATCCAGAAGATGAATACCAAAAGTACAGAATTACACAACACAGTGGAAGCACAAAACACTAGGATAGAATTGGCTGAAGAACACATATCACAACTAGAAGACAAATCCCTGGACACCAGCCTGTATGAAAAAAAAAATCAGAACAAAGATTTAAAAGAAATGAAGAGAACCCAAGAATTATATGGAATAACATGGAAAAAAAAAAAAAAAACATAAAATTCATTGGAATTCCAGAACAAGAAGAGGTGAAAAAAAACCACCAAGAGACCTAGTCACAGAAAACATCCCCCATATCATGGAGGAAGAAAAGATACTTGTCCAAGAAGCTCTTAGAATTCCACACAAGATAGATTCCAAGAGAAAAACACTGAGGCATATTATAATCAAACTCTCCAAAATCAAAGACAAAGAAAAATTTTGAGAGCTGCCCTGGACAAAAGAAGTATTACTTATAATACTCAAACAGTTAGGCTGAGCTCTGATTACTCAGCAGAAATCATGCAGGCAAGAGGGCAATGGGACGGCATATATAAAAAACTAAGAGAAAGAAACATCCAACCAAGAATCCTATATCCCGCCAAATTATCCATCAAATATGAGGGCAAAATCAAGGCATTCCCAGAATAACAGAAATTAAGGAATTTTGTGAAAACCAGAACAACCCAATAAGAAATGCTCAAGGAAGTCCTTCAAATAGAGAATCCACAGCAGAGATCAACAAACCATGATACTTCTGGTTAGCAGTCAAGTGCCTTAGGCCCTACGCTACCAGAGCTACCATTTGCAATAGCCACTAAAAAAATAAAACACTTGGGACTAAATCTTACTAGGGACACAAAAGACCTGTACAAAGAAAACTCCAGAAGACTACTTCAAGAAACCATAAGAGATCTACATAAATTGAAGAACATAACCATGCTTGTGAATAGGAAGACTGAACATCGTGAAAATTTCAATACTACCCAAAGCATCTATACATTCAATGCAATCTCAATCCAAATCCTATCAACATTCTTTAAGGATATGGAAAAGCCAATTACTGACTTTTTAAGGAAAGGAAAGAGATCTAGGATAAGAAAGCACTACTGAAGAACAACAACAAAGTAGGAAGTCTCACATTGCCGGATCTCAAAACCTACTATACGGCCACAGTAGTCAAAACTGTCTGGTATTGGTACAATGACAGACACATAGCCCAATGGAATAGAATTAAGAACCCAGAAATAGATCTATCGATCTATGGTGAGCTGACCTTTGACAAAGGACTGAAATCCATTACATGGGGAAGAGAATGTCTGTTTAACAAATGGTGCTGGCAAAACCAGATATCCATTTGCAGACAAATGACACAAGATCTGTACCTCACACCGTACTCAAAATTAACTCCAGATGGATCAAAGACTTAAATGTCAAACCTAAAACTATAAAGTTCGTCAAGGAAAAAATAGGGGCAAGTTTAGGGGCACTTATATATGGCATAAATAGACTATCAAGCATAACTCAAAATGCATGAACAGCTGAAGATAAACTAGATGAACACCAAAAAACAACCAAACTCAAGGCTGTCGAGTCAGATCTGATTCACAGCGACCCCTCCTTGGGTTTCTAAGGCTGTATCTCTATGGAAGTAGATTGTCCAACCTTCCTTCCAAGGAGTGGCTGTTGGGTTTTAACCTCCAGCCTTCTGGTTAGCAGTCAAAGCCTTAGGCACTAAGCCACCAGAGTTCCCATTAGAGAGATACAAATCAAAACAACGAGATACAATCTTGCCCCTGCACTAATAGCAAAATTCAACAAGACAGAAAATAATAAATGCTGGCAAGGATGTGGAGCGATTAAGAATCTCATACACTCCTGGTGGCACTTCCAAATGATACAACCACTGTGGACATCAGTATGGTGATTCCTTAAAAAGTTGGAATTAGAAATACCATTTGACCCAAAAATTCCATTATTAGGTATACATCCTAAAGAACTGAGAGCCAGGACAAGAACAGCCATATACACACCCATGTTCATCGCAGCACTATTTATAATAGCAAAAGGACGGAAACAACCTAGGCACCTATCAACAGAAGAATGGATAACCAAACTATGGTACATACACAAACAATGGAATACTATGCAACCCTGAAGAATAATGTAGAATCTGCAAAACACTGCATAACGTGGATGAACTTGGAGGACATTATACCGAGTGAAATAAGCAATCACAGAAGGACATATATTGTATTAGTCTGTTATTGTAAAAAGTCAAGGAAAGGTTTATATATGGAAGGAAATTTTCTTTGTTGTTTACCAAAGGTGGGAGAGGAGAGAAGAGAACACTGCTAGATAGGTAGAGACAAGTATTGATTTGGGTGAAGGGAAGGGCAATGTACCAAATGTGAGTGATCAACACAGTGGCACTGAGGAAGAGGAAGATATAGAGAGGTGCATGGGAGGTATGGAAAACAAAGATGAACCCTTTTGCACATACAGTACCATGTTGTCCATGATGGCATACATTGATCTACATACAGGTGGATAGATCAGTAGACAGGCTGAATGATCAGGTATGTTTATGCAGGGAGGGAGTATGCCCATGACCATGTATAGGTTTGGCAGACAATGTTTCTACAAGTGTATCTGTATGTTCTGTAAGAATGCCCAGGTATATAGCAGAGCTGACAAGGGACAAGGTTGTAGTTACTTCTTGGCCATGACTAGCTACCCAAAGGGAACAAGCAGTTGGACCTGTTGGCTCAGGACCATGGTCGCAGGAGACATCAAGCTCAATTAGCATAACATACTACTCAAAGACATTGTTCCACATCCTACTTTGGCAAGTAGCAACTGGGATCTTAAAAGCTTGCAAGCGGCCATCTAGATGGAACGATGGGTCTCTCCTCATCCAGAGTAAGGAATAATGAAGAAAACCAAAGACACATGGAAACAATTAGTCCTAACAACTGGTATGCCATGTGATCCTCAGCGTATATGGCTATGAGACCAGAAGAATTAGATGATGCCTGGCTACCACTGTCAACCATTTGGAGGCGGATGTATGTAGGAGATCCTGGATAGAGTGGGAGAACAATGTGGAACAAAAATCAAAA
>NW_006921833.1:1824306-1828717 GCF_000298275.1 Orycteropus afer afer
AAAAAAAAAAAAAATTATCAAAAAGAAAAAATGTCACTTTGAAGAGTACGGTGTGCCTGACCCAAACCATGGTATTTTCAATAGTCTCATATGCATGTGAGAGCTGGAAAATGAAAAAGGAAGACCTCACAAAATTGATACATTTGAAATATTATGTTGGCAAAGAGTATTAAATGCATCACACATGGACTGCTAGAATGAACAAATCTGTCTGAGAGGAAGTATAGTTGGAATGTTCCTTAGAAGTGAGAATGGCCAGACTTCATCTCTCTTAGTTTGGTCATGTTGTCAGAAGGGACCATTCCCTGGAGAAGGATAACATGCTGGTAAAGCAGAAGGTCAGTGATAAAGGGAAGAGCGTCATCAAGGTGGACTGACACAGTGGCTATGACAATGGGCTCAACTATGGCAACAATTCTGAACATGATACGACCAAGCAGTTTTTGTTCTGTTGTTCACAGGGTTGCTATGAGTTGAAACTGACTTTATAGTATCTAACAACAGCAGTGTTAGCACTTCCAAAATGTAAAAAAAAAAAAAATATATATATATATCATTATGTGGGACCTAGCGATGTCTTACACTGGAATAACATGGATTAATTTTAACATTATATATAACATATCCCAAGTATAAAATTATACAAAGTACCATTATATATCATATATATCTATAGATAGATAGATAGATAGAGATAGATTTCAGAAAACCACTCACAGTCAAATTTCATTAGCTGAAGTAATTAGCAGTCCTAATTTAATGAAGAATGCAGGCACAATACAGTCAGAGAAGCCACAATGCCTGTTCTCTTCTGTAGATTAGTTGATATCACTTGTTGTTTTTTTTTTTGTTTTGTTCTGCTTTGTTTTAAGGAAGATGGAACTTTTAATGTGGCAGAGTTTCTAATGTTCTATCAGACTCTGGTGATCCTGCATCAAAGCATAACTTGGTCCATTAATCCTGGGTAAAGTAAAAATATGGAGTATTTTTTGATTACACAAACATGTTTTGATGCCTTATTGGTATACACAGCTTCTCTCAAGTACGTGGTAAGGCAGACTGCAGATGGTCAGTCCTCATTTAAACATGGCTCCTTGGCAGCTTTCCTCTCATCTGTCTTCTGGGAAAACCCTATGTGTCACAGTTAGAAGAAGCGATATTGTGCTCAAATTTCCTTCTGTAGCTTATCCCAAGACCTGAGAATTCTGAATGGCACTGGGCTCAACCCCAGACACTTTATTCCACATTGATTCTGCCTTTCCCAACATGTTTATTTTTCCTTTCAAATCTCCCAAAACTAGTAATAGTAACAATAATTAACTCAAAATCAAGGACTAAAATCAAGGCCAAAGTTCCTGCACTTTTTTATGTATCAGGTCTTTCATCACTTAGTACCTTTTCAAAACATTGACAGACTGTAATTTTTATCTGTTTTATTTTGAGACGATTTTCTCAGTTTAACTCCTACAAGCCGCCATGATTTTATAGCATCCCTATTATGGTCTGTCTCTGGCTTTCCTCACACACACTTTGCCTAGGGTCCTGGAGCAGAGCAGCCTTTTTTTTTTTTTTTTTTTTTGCTCTCTTGTGGAGCCTTGTTCCCTAACCCTCCCTCATTGAACATTTGTTCCAGGCTGTCGGCTGACTGATGTTTTGATGTCTCTCTCCATTAACTAACTCTTTCCTTTCAACCACAGAGCCTCCAGTTTTTGTTTACTGCCTTCCCTGTTACAGCTCTTGGCTTATTGCTTCAGTCTGTGTGTCAATAGAATCCTTGGCAACTTCCTGTGTCTTCTATTGCCCCTCCTTCTCCACAGATTTTTTTTTTTTTTTCCCACCGATTTGGCTTTCCAAAGATAGTCTGTCAACAGCTCAAATTGTGACTGGGCACACAGATTTTATTTCTGGTCTCCCAAGCTGTGCTCATTGTAATTATTATTAAGAGGCAGCAAGGCTGACACTTACAAGTAGGTGACCACCTACACTGAAAAGACACAAACAATAAGGCCTGTCCAGGGTGCCTGAAATCCCAGATGAGATATTCATTTCTCTAACTTTCAATGCTTTTAATATCTTTAGGGGATCTTGTTCAAAACACATCTACTAATGCAGAGCTCCACATTTCAAACCCACCAGCCACTCTGCAGGATAAATATGTGGTAGTCTGCTTCCATAAAAATTTACAGCCTTGGAAAACCTGTGGGTCACAATGAGGCAGAAACACTCAGGAGCAATTTTTTTTTTTTTTTTTTTAAATCAAAACACAAAATATTCTCTCCTGTGTTCCCTTAACTCTTTCTGCATGTGCCTACTCTCTCTGCATAGGAATGGTGTTTCAAATGTTCTATCCTCATGTATAAGGAAGTACCTGGTGAGGGTAGGTGCTCAATACATGATTGCTGAAGTAACAAAAATAAAATACAAGTGAAGAGATGATAAACTTAGGATTCAAAATGGAGTCTCGCCAGTGAGCACCACATTTTTTCCCTCTGGCATCTAAGAACTTTAAGAACTAGGTAAAACAGTTTGAATTAAGATTTTTGGTGCTCTGAACAGCTCACTGATCTAGATTGCACCAAACACAGAATAGCAGAATTGGAGGAAAGGTACAGGGAGATTTTTTTTTTTTAGAAAAGAGCTACTGCCAGAAGACGAACAGGCACCTAAGAGAGACCACTGGAAACCTTTCTGGGGCAGTCACTGTCTGCTGGGAGGAGGCGGCAGGCTGAGATCCCCAAGCCAAGAACGAGATCAATTATAGCAGCTTACCAGCGACCAATACAATATTCCAGGGGCAGCGGCAGAGACTTGTCTACAGTGGCTGATTTTGTCAGTAATTTGGGAGGTGAGGGGGCAGTGGGTCACGGACACCATTCCTCTCACACAGGTGGAGATCTCACTGGTGCACCACAAAGGCTAACTCCCTCCCCTCCCAGCAGATTACAGAGCAGGTTTGGGTCAGACTAGGAGACACCATGCTTTTCTTTCCCACGGTTATTGGGAGCAAAGATCACTATAGTTACTCCCCTGAAGCCACCACAGCTAAAATTGCACGCATCTTTGGCACCTCAGGTGGGCGGTATTGCAGACAAACTCCAGAGCCGGCCATTGGTGGTCTGGCTGGACTGAGTCAGCACCGCAGGCAGAAGGGGCACAGAGAACAAAGAAACTGCAGCTGAGCCTGGTGCCCAAATTTTGCCCTAGAGCCGTGCTTTGGTGCTGTGGGGCCGCGGAGGCGGGGGCTTTGAGCGTGCATGAAATTGGCAGAAATTTGTGACCCTCTAATAATATGAATCTTTCCTGAGATAGAGCTGCAGTCTTACAGATAAATACATCATAAGTAAGAGCCTGCTCAGGTACTCCACCGAGTCCAACACACCTGAAATTGCATGCATCTTTGGCACTGCAGGTGAGTAGTATCACAGACAAACTCCAGAGCTGGCCATTGGTGCTCTGCCTGGATTGAGTCAGCACTGGGGGCAGAAGGGGCACAGAGAACAAAGAAACTGCAGCTGACCCGGTCCCCGAATTTTGCCTTGCAGCCACACTTTGGCACTGGGGGGCTATGAAGGTGGGGCCTTTGAGTGTGCCTGAAATTAGCAGAAATTTGTGACCCTCTCTCTAACAAGAGGAATTTTTTCCTGAGGTCGAGCTGCGGTCTTGCAAATAAATAACTCATCAATAATATCGAGCTCAAAGCCCTAGAAACGGACCCTAGCAACACTAAGCTTTCCTTCTTCTGCTCCCACCTACTCTGCCAATAACTTCACTCATTCAATAGAAGAAATGATATTCAGCCAATTACCATAAAACCTCACGCTTCAAACTCTAAATCTCCTGAACGAAAAACAGAAACACATATTCACACTACACACAGTGATGCCACCATCACAAAGAAAACAGCAAAGCGACCCAACACACCTGAATCAATATTAAGATAAAACACACCAGCTTCAGCTTTTCAAAATATTAAATGGTAAAACCAAGACAAAAGAAATCAACATGTAACCAGCACCTAGAGACAACATAAAGAGATAATGCTCTACCACATTCCAAGGGCTTAAGAAGAGGTTCTGCTTTCCAGTAACCCCAAGAACTCTCTGAACAGACACTACATGACTGAAAAGGTCTTATTTACACCTTGTTTTTTTTTTCTTTTCTTCTTTAGTGATTAATCCCATTACATGTAGGGTTTTTTAGTTTAGTTTTGTTTTTTTCTTCTTTTCCCCCTTTTCTGTTTGCTAGTTTGTTTTCTTTCTTCATTATTCTCCTTCTCTACATTTTTTTCCTTTAGTGACCTATTCCCAGATATTGCATATTTACCTGTCTTCTTTTTCTTTTCTCCACTTTTTCTTTTTTTTTGGGGGGGGCGGTTACTCTTCCTCTGTGATTTCAGGGTGTATTTTTTGTC
>NW_006921833.1:1833399-1833923 GCF_000298275.1 Orycteropus afer afer
GTAGCGACTGGGATCTTAAAAGCTAGCAAGCTGCCATCTAGATGCAATGATGGGTCTCTCCTCATCCAGAACAAAGAAGAATGAAGAAAAACAAACGTCATGGAAAGAATTAGTCCTAGCGACTGGTACACCATCTGATCTGCAGCCTATATGACTATGAGACCAGAAGAACTAGATGGTGCCCAACTACCAGTGTCATCCACTTGAAAGGGGATCTATATAGGAGATCCTTGATAGAGAGGGAGAACAATGTGGAACAAACCTCAAAATCATTGGAGGAAAAAAAAAAAGGGGGAGACCAGGTTTGCTGGTCCAATAGAGCTGGATGGAACCCCTAGCTGCCCTTCAGGTCTGGAATCAAACCCACACCTGTGGTTTCCAGCCAAACAACAGACAGGCATATGAGTTGAACATTTACCTCAAGCAGACACACTCCTTGGAGAGAACAATCATGGGAGAAAGAAGGGCTGCTTATGCACAGGGAGACAGCTCAGGGGACAGGAGCTCATGGAGAGATGGACACT
>NW_006921833.1:1834938-1840832 GCF_000298275.1 Orycteropus afer afer
AGAAGGAAGGTTGGGCAATCCTACTTCCGTAGTGATACTGCCTCAGAAACCCAAGGAGGGGTCGCTATGAGTCGGGGCCAACTCGACGGCAAAACAACAACAATACTATTAAGTAGCAAAAGAAAATGGAGAGGGAGGCTTAGTTGGTTTTGCCTGCAATGGAGAGGAAAGTGAATACTGAGTAAGCCACAAGAAATTTCTGGAACAGAGGGAAAGTTTGGTACAGAGGAAAACATGAGTGCCAGCAGAAAGTCAACATAAATGAAGGACAGACAGCATGAAGATAACTGATAGCTAGCTGCTTCACTATTCCACCCAGGAATGGCTGACAGAAGCCTGGCATTTTGATCTGTCAGTTTATAAGCCTGACTGAAAGCATAGGCTTCATGGAGCTCCTAATCCAACATCTTTCCATTTTTCATTAGCTGTTCATGGGCTTCATTAATAAAGCTTATTAATTTCAACACCTGAGCACCTGCCACTGTGATGCAGTAAATAATATAATGTAAGGGCTGCCTTTCAGCTGTCCACTGTAAACTGAACCTGGTAATAACAGAAGTGAGCATTGTATGTTACAGTGGTAGGCTAAAGGAATATTTAACTCATACTGGATGTGTGCTTCAGTGGTGAGAGTTTAGTCTGGGAAGATGACAATGAAGCTGAGTCTTAAAAAAAGATGTAAAGGAGTAACCAACTGAAGAAATGGAGAAAGGTTTTCCTGACATAGTTAGTGAGTAAAGGCACAGACAGGCAGTAAAAACAGCATAAAGCATTCTGGGACCTGTAATCTTTTTTCAGTGAAGCAAAGCACAAAACTCAAGGGGAGAAAACAATGGTAGTGCATGCACACGATTAAAACAAATACATAGCATAGTAGTAGTGAGCTCACTTAAGACTCAGAAACACCTCAATTAGATTCTTGGCTTTTCCACTTATCAAGATTCTTAGCATTTTCAAGCTTCAGTTTCCTCAGCGGTTGTTGTTGTTGTTAGGTGCCATTGAGCCTCAGCAGTAGCTGCTGAATAGGGTTGTTGTGAGAAGGAAATGCTTGTAAAAGATTCCAATAAAATATAGTGTATGTTGTTATTGTTAGGTGTTGTTGAGTGGGTTTTGACTCATGAGTGTTGACCTATGTAATGTACAGCAGAACAAAACACTGCCCATTCCTGAGCCATCCTCACAATCATTGTCATGCTTGAGCCCCGTCGTTGCAGCCACTATGTCAATCCATCTCATTGAAGATCTTCCCCTTTTTTGCTGACCCTCTACTTTACCTAGCAGGATATCCTTCCCTCAGGGACTAGTTCCTTCTGACAACATGACCAAAGTATGAGAGACAAAGTCTGGCCATTCTTCCTTCTAAAGAGCATTCTGGCTGTACTTCCTACAAGACATATTTGTTCATTCTTCTAACAGTGGTACATTCAATATTCTTCAACAGCACCATAGTTCAAATGTATCAACTCCTCTGCAGTCTTCCTTATTTGCTTTTCTCACATGAATATGAGGTGACTGAAAATACCACAGGTTGGGTCAGGAGCACCTTAGTCTTCAAAGTGATATCTTTGCTCTTTAACACTTTAAAGAGGTCTTTTGCCATTGATTTGCCCAATGCAGTATGTCATTTGATTCCTTGACTGCTGCTTCCATGGGCATTGATTGTGGATGCAAGTAAAATGAAATCCTTGACAATTTCAATTGTTTCTCTATGCTGCTTAGTGGTCCAGTTGTGAGGATTTTTGTTTCTTTCTATTGAGATATAACCCATACTGAAGTCTTGCTTTCTTTGTTTGTTTGCATGGCTTGACTCCAGCACATAGTTAGTGTTTAATACTACTAATGTTGAAGACGAAGAAGATCATGAATTCTTACTGCAGCATGTGAATTAACAATTTCTATGCCCTTGCACATGAAAAAAGATGGAGGCTCTGAAAGGGTCAGTGATTTGTACAAGGTCACAATGCTAGAAAACATGAGAACCAGGATTCAAACAGAGATCTACTATAGCAAGTTAATTGCACACATGTGCTTGCTCACTCTCTCTTTCTTTTTTTAAACTTTACTATTGGGAAGAAGTGAGCTCTGGTGGCATAGTGCCTAAGACTGCTAACCAGAAGGCTGGGAGGGCAAACCCACCAGCTAACTCTCAGAAAGAAGCTTGGGCAATCTACTTCCATAGAGATACCACTTCGGAAAGCCAAGGAGGGGCCGCTATGAGTCAAAATCACCTCCATGGCAGTTAAGTTCAGGTTTTTTATTTTATTTTATTTTATTGGTATTGGGAAGAAGGATGAAAAAGATGTCCTGTTTGGAAAAGTAGACAATTAGTAAAAACAAGAGAAACCCTCAATCAGATGGATTGATACAATGGTCACAACAATGGACTCAAACATACAATCAATCATGACAATGGCACAGGACTGGGCAATACTTCATTCTGTTATGTATATATGGCCACTGTAAGTCAGAGCTGACTCTATGGCAACTAACAACAACAACAATTTAGAAGACATCCTTTCAACAAGCCAAGAATTAATGTAAATACTGTGCTGAACTTACAGCTTCAGACTTAAATGAGAAAGTACATACAGAGAAAATGAAAACAAAAGCCCACCGCTCAAGATTATAGTCAGAAATTATCAAGTTTAGAACACAGAGCCTATTAGAAATGGTTAAAGCAATCAAGATAATTTAGTCTGGAGAAGAGATAATAGAGGAAACTAAAATTGCAACCATCAAATTTATAGAAATGTTGTTTAGAGTATTATGAGCATTTTCCCTTTGCAAATAAAATTTATTCCCAAAGGACTAAAAATTACAAGCAGGGAAGAAGTAAGTTACAAAGTAGTTACTCTGCTGCCAGTTTAAACTGAAAATGTATAGGGGTAGGGTGTTTTCAGGACATTCTTAACTGTTCCTGGGGAGATGCAGGTGAGAGCCCTACTTAGGATTCACAGAAGCACTGTTATGCTTATATTTGCAAATTCTGTAGCTAATGGGGCTTCTGGATTACAAGAAAGTCTGAAAACATGGATCATACAGTAGATATTTTCATATAATAGATATAAAAAAAAAATCTGAAATGAACGCTCATGTTTAATTATGCCCATGAGTTTACTACAAAGGAGCTGTTTACAGCAACTTGCCACTTAACAAAGCTATTACCAAAGAATTTATAATTAACCTGAAAAATGTTATCTCAGTACAATTTCACAATTATTAAATGGTACGTTATCGGTCATTAGCTTGATTTGGAAAAGTTTAGAAATCAGATAGTCTCAAATTCTACTTTCAAACTAACAACTGACTCCATATACACACCATATGTTGTTGTTGTTGTTATGTGCCGTCGAGTCAAACCCGACTCATAGCAACCCCTCCTTGGGTTTCCGAGGCAGTATCACTACAGAAGTAGGATTGCCCAACCTTCCTTCTGAGGAGTGGCTGGTGGGTTTGAACCGCCAGCCGTCTGGTTAGCAGGCAAGTGTCTTAGCCACTATGCTACCAGAGCTCCCACACACCATATAGACCTAGTTAACCCAGCATAAAAAGGAGGCCCATCACCATCTATCTAATAGCAAAGTGAAATTTTCAAAAGGATTCAATTACACAGAAACCCATAATTATGCAATCACACCAGGGGGCGCTCTTAACACTGAAATGATGGGAGACATATTTTAAAACTCCTGGTGGTCTCAGCAGGCCAAATGAAAGATTTTTCTGAGGATGGAGTACTTGCAACAAGTGCTTATCTCTTAAAAATGCTTGCCGGCAATGTACACATTTTCTTTTGCATCCAACTGTTTGTATTGTTGAGACTATCAAGTTAGTCTATCAAGTAAAACATTTTCTGCTGATAGGAAACATTTGTCTACTTAGACTGGCATCTGCCTCCCATTCTTTTCTACAGTTGGACTGATGCCTAATAGTAAACTGAGTGTTTAAGAATATGCATGATTTTATTTAAAAAAAGGGAGGGTAAAGTGCAGGGATTCTCAGTAACTTACAATTGACACTAATGCTGAAATTCTAAGCTGGGCTGTTGTTGTTGTTATGTATTGTCGAGTCGGACCCAACTCATAGCCACCCCTCCTTGGGTTTCCGAGGCAGTATCACTACGGAAGTAGATTGCCCCATCTTCCTTCCAAGGAGTGACTGGTGGGTTTGAACCACCAGCCTTCTGGTTAGCAGTCAAAAAGGTCTTAGGCACTATGCTACCAGAGCCTTTTACATATTTTCTCCTTACCTGGTAGGAACTCTGAAGCCTAGATATTCTCTTCAGAAAGTTCAAGATTCTGCTTCCTAGAAATATAAACAGAAAATCAGTGTGCAATTTCAAAGAAGTAGAAAAAGGTAAAAGGCAAATGTGGGCTGTTACCCAAAGAAAATCACAATACAATAGTCCATTAACAGTAAATAATTTTAAAACAAATGATCCCAGATTAAAATAAAGGTTAAGAAACAACCTAAAGTTGGAATTAAAGCACGATAAAGTATATGATGATGAGGGCTAAGCTATCTGTAAATTTTTGAGGAGTTTATCAACTATTTCAAACCATGTAGCTGAGATCACTTTTTTGTATCAGCTACTTTCAGGAGTCACCTACCACCCAACTGTGCCCCGGCTTAAATATGAAGAGAGCTGGCCAGGCTCACCAAATATGTATGGAGTACACTCAGCTACTTCTTTAATGTGAGTTCAGGGAAAACAGGTATGGACTTCTCACTGTGCCCTAAATCAAATTCACTAGCATATGAATCCCTCAAATCCTATTATTAGGAACAAATCTTTCATTCTACAGTAAGAGCAAGAGTTTAAAATGAAAATAAATATACCTGGAGAAAATTATACAATGTTTTATTATTTACAGACCAAAATGTATATTACTGATAGGAAGTTCTAGCCAGAGAGTAATGTTAACATGGCTTTCAAGACTGTAGTGGTACAGGCAGAAAAAAAGAAAGCAGAGTGAAAAGAGGACAGGCCACAGAGGAGAAAACACTGCAGGAAGGATATGCTTGGATAGGAGATAGGTGACTAACATTGCCTGCTTTATTCCTTCTTGAGCTCTACAGTAAGACCTTTGTCTGGGAAGAGGCAGCCTATGACATGAACTAATCTGACATGATCTAGCTACGTGAGACTCTATCAAAAGCAAAATCAGAGATCAGTAGTGATGATGGACCATCCTGGTCCATTCTATTAGAAGAAGGCTAGAAGCTCTGGTGAGAGCTCTGGTAGCACAGTGCCTAAGGCATTTGACTGCTAACCAGAAGGCTGGTGGTTCAAACCCATCAGCCACTCCTTGGAAGGAAGGTTGGGCAATCTACTTTCATAGTGATACTGCCTCGGCAACCCAACAAGGGGTCACTATGAGTCAGGTCCGACTTGACGGCACATAACAACAACAACAACAACAGAAGCTCTGCTGGTGTAATGCCTAAGGCGTCTGACTGCTAACCAGAAGGCTGGTGGTTCAAACCTCAGAAAAAAGATTGGGGAATCTACTTCTATTGTGATACCCAAGGAAGGGTTGCTATGAGTCAGATCCAACTCGACAGCAGTAAGTTTGGTTTGGGGGTTTTGAGACATAAAGATAGAGTTTACCCCTACTAGCAAAGGTATGTTCTTAGGCTTGAGATAGAGCAATGAACAAAATTGACAAAAATCTCTGATCTCATGAAACTCCTATTCTACCAGGGCGAGAGGGACCACACATAAACAAAATGTAACGAGTAAGTAAGTTGTAGAATGTTGGAAGATAAGTAGTATTAAAGAAAGCCCCAGGGTTACAGGTTAGGAGAGACAATTCAGGGACGCCCGAAGTAGCAAGCAGGAAGAGCAGGAGAAAGGGGATTAAAAGCCAGGAAGCCAGAGAGAAGAGCAGTCAGCC
>NW_006921833.1:1845412-1849061 GCF_000298275.1 Orycteropus afer afer
GAAGGTAAGCTGGGCAATCTACTTCCGTGGTGGTACTGCCTCGGAAACCCAAGGAGGGGTCGCTATAAGTCGGGTCTGACTAGACAGCACATAACTACAACACTACGCCACCAGAGCTCCTTGCCTTGGAAACTCTATAGACAGTTCTACTCTGTTCTGCAGGATCACTATAGGCCAGAAATGACTTATCAGCAAAGGATAAAGAAGGACATAAAGGAGGAGAAGTGGTCGATTATGCAGGCATCTGCGGGGAAGAGGGATTCAGAAAGAGAAATCAATAATCAGTGGAAAGTCCCTAATGTAGAAGAATGCCTGATCTGTTCAAGGAATAGCAAGTAAGCTAGTATCCTAAACTGGAATGAATAAGGAAGAAAGTGATAGAAGACATCAGAGAGGTAACAAAGCAGCCGGATTCTATAGCTTTTAGTTGGAGTATAATGCAGACAGGTTTGACAGAGTGGAATAAAATGGTTAATATACCTTGAAAACAGACCAGACAAGATTTTCTGACAAACTAGATGATGGACGTGAGAAGAAAGGATGACTCAAAGATGGTAAGAAGGCAACTGAAAGGATAGAAGTGCAATTTACTGAGATGGGAAAGATGGGGACAAGCAGCTTTGTAAGGGAAAATAGTCATTTTGGTTTTGTATATGCTAATATTGAGATGCCACTGGTCATATCCAAGATGAACAACGTAAAGTTAAGCAGTCAACCACATGAGAGTCGAGTTTAGAGGAGGAGATTAAGCTGTAGCCAATAAAACTGGGGTGGTCCTCACTGACCGTATTTAAAGCCATGAGATACATGATGAAATGACTGTACAAAGAGAAAAGGATGGAAAACTCTCACTGGAGTATCAGACTCTGAGGGGGCCCTCAAGATCCCTGCTTCCTGGTGGTCACGCCTGTGTGTGATTCCCTTCTACAAGTGTGGGTACAACTTGTAACTTACTTCTACCCAATAGAATATATGACAGTAAGGTATCAGGATGTATATAAATTACATGTGCATGATTATATACTTACATTATATAATACTGGAATGCTGATCTTGCTGGATTTCTTCTTCAATTTCTGGCTTTTATGAAGCAAACAGTAATATTTAGTGCCCATGTAGCAAGAAACTAAGGGCACCTTCTAGAAACTAGGGGAAGCTTTCAGCTGACTGCTCATAAGGCTTCTGGCCTCTAGCCTTCAGCCAGCAAGAAGATAAGGACCTCACTCATGTAACATCAAGGAAATAGATTGAGCCAACAATAGCTGGCATCCTTAGAAATGAATCCCTGTCTATTCAAGCATTCATGCAACTCTACTCATCCCTGTCTCTGACCCTAACCCAGTTCCAATTCATACCTTGACCCTGCAGAGGACCCTGGTAAGCTGTGCCTAGATTCTGATCCATGGATCCTGTGAGATAATAAAGGAATAATGTTTTAAGCCATAAAGTTTGTGCTAATTTGTTACATAACAGAAGAAAACTGAGATAAGCCCTCAGTTACTCCAACATTTAGAAGCCAAGTTGATAAGAAAGAGCCCTCAAATAGACCAAGGTGAAGAGACTCATGGAGTAGGAGGAAAACCAAGAGAGACGTACTTCTCCAAAAGGAAAACAGAATTTACTGACCTATTAGAGGATGACTGGTAGAGGAGGATACAAGAATTTCCTAGGAGAAAGAAGCTTTTTGAAATAATAAGTTGAACTTTCTCCAATTCTTGAAGACTCTGATGGTGACAGAGTCTGCGTGTGTGAGTGTGTGTGTGTTTGCATCTGTGTCACAGGGGTTATAAAGATGGAAAATAACAACACTGGCTTTTGTAACTGATATGAAAATGCCTTATCCTTTACATATGTATGGGAATAAAAAGGCTGGAAATCAAGATAACCAGTAATAGCAATAACTAACATGGAGGGAAGGGTTGAACACTTTCATAAATCTGTTTCACAAGCATCAAGGGTTGATCATCACAACCTTCTGAGATTAATGCTGTTTTACTGATCAAATGGGATATGTGGTTTTCCTGTGATTATTAGTCCTAAGAAAGGCAGTCAAATGGAATGTGAAAATTACTGAAAAATATCTCCAATATCACATGCTAGCAAAATTTTACATAATGCAATTACAGCTGCAGCCACATACTGACAAAACTGCCAGAAGTTCAAGCTGGATTCAGAGGAGGGCAAAGAATGAGGATATCATTATTGATGTCAGATGAATGCTGGACAAAAGCAGAGAACACTCATAAAGGTGTTTACCTATGTATTAATAACTATGCAAAGGCATTTGATTGTGAGAATCATAACAAATTATGGACAACATCACAAAGAATGGAAATTCCATAACACTTAACTGTGCTCAGGCAGAATTTGTACAGAAATCAAGAGGCAGTTGTTCAAAAAGAACAAAGGGATACTTGGTGGTTTAAAATGGGAAAGCGTGTATGGCAAGGGTGTATCTTTTCACCACACTTATTCAATATCTATGCTGAGCAAATAATCCAAAAGAACCTGGGCTGTGTAAAGAAGAATGTGGCATCAGGACTGGAGGAAGACTCATTAAAAATCTATGATATGCAGATGTCACAACCCTGCTTACTGAAAATGAAGACAACTTGAAGCACTTACTGATAAAGGTAAGACCTACAGCCCTCATTCAGTATGCATTACACTTGATTGTGGGGGAAAAAAAAATCCTCACAACTGAGCCTATAAGCAACATCATGATTGTTGTTGTTGTTCATATGTGACATGGAGTTGGGCCTGACTCATAGTGACCCCTCCTTGGGTTTCCGAGGCAGCATCACTACGGAAGTAGATTGCCCAAACTTTCTTCTGAGGAGTGGCTGGTGGGTTTGAACCGCCAGTCTTCTGGTTAGCAGTCAATGCCTTAAGCACTATGTTACCAGAGCAGGTAACATCATAATTAGCGGTGAAGAAACTAAAGGGTGTCAAGGCTTTCATTCTACTTGGATCAACAATCAATGTTGGAAACAAGAGTCAAGAAATCAAAAGATATACTGCCTTGGGCAAAACTGCAATAAAAGACATCTTTAAAATCTTACAAAGATGTCACTTTGATGACTGATATGTATGTGACCTAAGCCATGGTATTTCTAATGCATGTGAAACTAGACAATGAAAAAGGAAGATCAAAGAAGACCTGAGGCATTCAAATTGTTATGTTGATGAAGAATAC
This sequence comes from Orycteropus afer afer, assembly GCF_000298275.1. Taxonomy (NCBI): domain Eukaryota; kingdom Metazoa; phylum Chordata; class Mammalia; order Tubulidentata; family Orycteropodidae; genus Orycteropus; species Orycteropus afer. The sequence goes on from NW_006921833.1 coordinate 1,848,609, forward strand.
AGACTACACTGCACCAACACTGCCAGAAGAACAAGCAAATCAGTCTTGGAGGAAGTCCAGCCAGAATGTTCCTTAGAAGTGAGGATGGCAAGACTTCATCTACCTTAGTTTGGATATATCATTAGGCAAGACCAATAGCTGGAGAAGGCATTGTGCTTGGTAAAGTAGAAGGTCAGTGAAAAAGAAAAAGACCGCAATGAGACAGACTGATACAACAATAAACTCGAATATATCAACAAATGTGAAGTTGTTGTTGTTGTTAGGTGCCACTGAGTTGGTTCTGATTCATAATAACAACCCTATGCAAAACAGAATGAAATACTTCCTGGTCCTGTGCCAGCCTAAAGTTTTCCGGTAATATATCAGACAGTGTTTCACTGCTATTCATAAGGTTTTCACTGGCCAGTTCTTTGAGAAGTGGATGGCCCCTTCCTTCTTCTGAGTCTGTCTTAG
>NW_006921833.1:1849231-1855099 GCF_000298275.1 Orycteropus afer afer
TCTCAAGAAAAGATTTGACATGTTGAACATTAATGAAGGAAGACCAGATGAACTGAGGGATTACATCATAGATAAAGAAAGAAATAAGTCATGGGGGGGGGGGGATAAGGAGAAAATAAAAAGACCAAATGTATGTCAGAAGAGACTCTGAAACTTGCTTGTGGACATAGATTAGCTAAAGTTAAGAGATGAAAAGGTGAAGTAAAAGAGCTGAACAAAAGATTTCAAAGAGCAGCTCAAGAAAAGTAAAATATTATAATGAAATGTGCAAATCTGGAGTTAGAAAACCAAAAGAGAAGAACATGCTCAGCATTTCCCAAGTTGAAAGAACTGAAGAAAAAAAATTTAAGCTCAAGTTGCAATACTAAATGATTCTATGAGCAAGATAGTAATTGATAGTGGAAGTATCACAAGAACATGGGGAAAACATACAGAATTACTCTACCAAAAAGAATTGGTCAAGGTTCAGCCATTTCAGGAGGTAGTTGAATGATGAGGAACTGATGGTAATGAAGGATGATATCCAAACTGCACTGAAGAAATGGGTAAAAAATAAGGTTCCAAGAATGGAAGGAACAAGAATTCAAATATTATTAAAAATGGATGCTATGTCAAGAAATATGGAAGATAGCTACCTGTCCAATCAACAGGAAGAGATCTATATTTGTGCCCATTCCAAACAAAGGTAATCCAAAAGAATGTAGAAACTGTCAGAAATATCAATAATGTCACACACAAGTGAAATGTTTCTGAAGGTAATTAAAAAATAGTTGCAGTGGGACATCAACAGGGAACTGCCAAAATTCAAGCCAGCTTCAGAAGAGGATGCAGAAGATGCGATATCACTGTTGATATCACGTGGATCTTGGCTGAAAGCAGAGAATACCAGAAAGGTGTCTGCCTGTGTTTTACTGGCTACACAAAGGCATTCAACTGAGTGGATCATAACAAATTATGGATAACGATACTAAGAATAGGAATTCCAGAACACTTACTCTATTTTTTTCCCAAATAATGCCCTCACATAAATGATGCACATGCAAATGTGCATAGAAGGCATAGGAAATGTGCGCATGAGGGGCATGGATGGTTTGCAAAAAAAAATAAAATGCTCACATTACCTGTGTAAAATAATTTAATTGTGCTCATGTGCAACAAGTACATAGACCAAAAAGGCAGTCACTCAAACAGAACAAAGCGATCATGTTTTACTTTAAAATCCAGAAAAGTACGTATCAGGATTGAATCCTTTCACTATATTGACTAAATCTCTATGCTGAGCAAATAACGTGAGAAGCTGGACTATATGAAGAAAACATGGCAACAGGATTGGAGAAAAACTCACTAACAACCTGCAATATGCAGATGACACAACATTCCTTGTTGAAAGCAGAGAGAACTTGAAATACTGTCTGATGAAGATCAAAGACTCCAGCCTTCAATATGCATTAGACTTCAACATAGAGAAAATAAAACTGGGCCAACAAGCAGTATCATGATAAACAGAGAAAAGCTTGATGTTGTCAAGGATTTCATTTTACTTGGATCCATAATCAAATCCCATGGAAACAGCAGTCACGAAATCAAATGATGTATTGCATTGGATAAATTCGCAGCAAAAGAACTCTTTAAAGTGTTTAAAAAAAAAAAAAAAAAAGCTGTCACTTCGAAGACTAAGGTGCAAATGACCCTAGCCATGGTACTTTCAATTGCCTCTTATATATCTGAAAGCTGGACAGTGGATAAGGAAGACTGAAGAAGAATTAATGCCTTTGAATTGTTGCTGTTGTTGTTGTTGTTGCATGCCATTAAGTCGTCTCTGACTCATAGCAACCTTATGTACAACAGAAGGAAACACTGTTCGGTCCCGTGCCAGCCTCACATCCTTACTCTACCTGAGCCTATCACTGCAGCCACTGTGTCAATCCATCTCACTGAGGGCCTTCCTCTCTTCTGTTGACGCTCCACCTTACAAAGCATGACATCCTTCTCCAAGGAATGGTCCCTGCTGACAACACGACCAAAGTGGGTGAGATGAACTCTGGCCATTCTCGCTTCCAAGGAGTATTCTGGCTGCACTTCTTCCAGGACAGATTTGTCAGTCCTTTTAGCAGTCCACGGTACTTTTAGCATTCTTCGCCAACACCACAACTCAAAAAGCATCAATTCTTCTTCGATCTTCATTAGTCATTGTCCAGCTCTCACATGCACATATTGTTGTTGTTGTTATGTGCCCTTGAGTTAGACCCGACTCATAGCAACCCCTCCTTGGGTTTCCGAGGCGGTATCACTACAGAAGTAGATTGCCCAACCTTCCTTCCAAGGAGTGACTGGTGGGTTTGAACCTCCAGCCTTCTGGTTAGCAGTCAAGTGCCGAGGCAATTGAAAATACCATGGCTTGGGTTGGGTGCATCCTAGTCTTCAAGGAGATATCTTTGCTCTTCAGCACTTGAAAGAGGTCTTTTGCAGAAGATCTGCCCAATGCAATACATCTTTGATGTCTTGACTGCTGCTTCCATTGGTGTCAATTGTGGAACCAAGTAGTATTAAGTGTTTGACAACTTCAATCTTTTCTCCATCTATTGTGATGCTGCTTCTTGGTGCAGTTGTGAAGATTTTTGTTTTCTTTATGTTGAGATGTAAGCCATACTGTGGATTATAGTCTTTCATCTTCTTCAGTAAGTGCTTCAAGCCATCCTCACTTTCAGCAAGCAAAGTTGTGTCGTCTGCATATGGCAGGTTGTTCATGATTCTTCCTCCGATCCTGGTGCCGTGTTCTTCTTCACACAGTGACGATACAAAGCCTAACCCAAGAAGATGGCTTTTTGGAGGGCCAGAACTGGTAGTGAAGGCCAGAAAGTGGGAGTGGAGAAGTTTGGGACAGCTAAGAGAGATGAACCCATTTGTCAGTTTGTTGTCCTGTGGTGGCTTGTGTGTTTGAACAGTAGTGCTGGCAAAGGATACTGAATATACCATGGACTGCCAGAAGGATGAACAAATCTGTCTTAGAAGTACGGCCAGAATGCTTCCTAGAAGCAAGGATGGTAAGACTTTATCTCACGTACTTTGGATATGTTATCAGGAAGGACCAACCTCTGGAGAAGAGTAACATGCTCGCTTAGTAAAACAGAGGGACAGTGAAAAAGTTCCTACCAGTTCCATCCTACCAAAAAGCTGCCTGCCACCACTTTCCAGCCATCCCTACAAGTTTCGACCCTCCAAAAAGCTGTCTGCCGCAACTTTCCAGGTGTCCCTACAAGTTCCAGCCCTCCAAAAAGACAGCACATAACAAAAACAACAAATTATAGTGCAAATTCAAAGAAAGAAGTGACCAGTTGGCTGGAGTAGTTGGAATGTTTTATGGGACTTACAACATTTGAGTTGGTGTTGGAGGATAGGTAGGATTTGGACAGCTGAAGAGATGGGTGAAAGAAGAAGGAAAATCACTCAGGCAGAAGAAGCACGAGGAAGAGGAGATGAAAGGGAATTTATCTTGACAGGAGCGAAATCAAGGTGGGAACCATAGAAGGACAGATTCATCACTGAAAGGGGATCTTATTTCCAGGGCCTTGGAATTCTGTCACCCTAAGGAACCTGGACTTTTTTCTTCTATAGTCTCTAGAACCACAGTACAATCTTGAGCAAGATTGCAGCATAATGAAAGTGATGTTTTAGGAACTATAATGTGGAGAATGTTTGTATTTTGGATGATGAGGTGACAGAAATTGCGATTTAGGCAGCTAAAATGAGTTCAAAGTGTTTAAGCTCAAGAATAGAACTATAAAACTGAGTATTGAAAGGATTTTTAGTTCCTGTATATTGAGGTGTAACCCATTCTGCAGACTGTAGTCTTTAATCTTCATCAGTAAGTGCCTCAAGTCATCCTAACTTTCAGCAAGCAAAGTTGTATCGTCTGCGTATCACAGGTTGTTAATGAGCCTTTCTCCGATGCTGATACCACGTTCTTCTTTATATAGTCTAGCTTCTCGGATTATCTGCTCAGAATACAAGTTGAGTAAGTATGGGGAAAGGATACAACCCTGACACACTCCCTTCTTGATTTTAAACTATGCAGTATCCCCTTGTTCTGTTCAAAGAACAGCCTCCTGGTCTATGTACAGGTTCCTCATGTATACAATCAAGTGTTCTGGAATTCCCATTCTTCTCAATGTTATCCACAATTGGTTATGATCCATACAATTGAATGCCTTTGCATAATCAATAAAACATAAGTAAACATCTTTCTGGTATTCTTTGCTTTGAGCCAAGATCCATCTGACATTAGCAATGAGGAAAGCCTCATTCAAACCTATCTTCAAATCCTCAGTCCACATCCCCTTCTGAATCCAGCTTGTATTTCTGGAAATTCTCTGTAAATATACTGCTGCAACCTTTTCTGAATTATTTTCTGTAAGATTTTACTTGAGTGTGGTATCAATGATGTCATTCGATTATTTCCACATTCTGTGCAATTTCCTTTCTTTGGAAGGGTACAAATATGTATCTCTTCCAGTCGGTTGACCAGGTAGCTGTCTTCCATATCTCTTGCTGTAGCCGAGTGAGTGTCTCTAGCACAGCATCTGTTTGTTGAAACATCTCAATAAGTGCCATCTTGTTATGTAGTTCAGTAAAGTTTTAAGCAGCTCTACATTGTTCCTCCTGTGGAACTATTGCTTCTTCAAATAGATCATAAGTTTCTTGAGTACACAATATTCACCCCATGCTATTTTTTCTATCATCTACTGTGCTTTGTTAAGTATAGGTATTCCCCACTTTTCATAAGTTTGCTTTATGCCACTTGGCTTTTACACTACATTAGTACCTGCTTTGCTAACCAAAAGAATCCAAAGATGATTTTACACTTTTATTTTTTAAAAAAGGCAAACAGTGAAACTAGAATTCAGCATTTGTTTTGCAGGAAGCTGTTAAAGAGGCAGCGTGCATCCTGAACAGCAAATGTGGTGTCACCAATCTCCTTCTCCTGGGACTACACTCAGCATCTCACAATCAAGCCACCATAGCTCTGAACTGTATCTATGAACATGACATGTTAGTGTTATTTTAGGTTTTATGTATTATTTGGTATGATTTGGTAAGTTTTATTTTGGGTTTGGGAAAGCCCCCAATTTTTCCCATATAAATGAACGGTAATTGTTTCTTCACTTTACACTATTTCAGCTCAGGAAAAGGAAACCTCTGCTTTTGGATAGCAGGGCAAACTGAAAATACTACATTTTTGGTGACTCAAAGTGGACATAATATGATAATTTAAGAAAAAAAAAGTTTACAAAATACTATCATACTAAGAATTTTACTTAGGAACAGATTAGTGATTGTCTATGTGCATAGGATAAATCTATGTGCTGCCAAAACAGTTAAATATAGATCACATTTTTATAAACTAAATAATAGGCTGAATAACTAGGTAGTTTTTAAAAAGTGCTTTCATGAATGAATCTCTTTATAAAGGGAAGAAAACCCCAAGATTTTCAGAGTTTCAAACAGAGGTACCTGTTCGGTTCTGTTCTCTTAAGAGAGCTTTTGATTTTTTAAAATAAACAAACCAGAAGGAAAAAAAAAAATAGAGAGGTTTTAGCTGTTACAAGAGGAGAGAACTAAAATATAAGCCCAAGTGTCAAAATGGCCTCAAGTATTTCTCATTACATTAAAATCCTTGTGAAACTTTGTGAAGCATGAGTTTTGTTGAAAAGGCTGAAGCTACTTGGTATATCCCTGATAACAAAACAGCTATGGCTATATACCAACCATCACCAAAATAAACAAATAAACAAAATAATCCTTACATAAACAAATCTATAAACGAGTCTGGGAAGAAACCTTGGCATCATTGTGACTTTACCATTTTAA
>NW_006921833.1:1863853-1913075 GCF_000298275.1 Orycteropus afer afer
AACTGCTGTATGAAAAGTGAATTTACTCTGTAAATCTTCACCCAAATCCTAATTAAAAAAAAAAAAAGCTCGTGGGTTCAAAATGCTGACCTTACAGCTAGCAGCCAACAGCTTGACCACTGTGCCACTAGGCTGCTTAAGAAGTTTACCTAGACAGAGTATATTAAAAAGGCAGATTCCAGGCTCCACTGGCAAAGATTTCTCAGATTAGAAATTTTTTTGGGTGGAGGGGGAGTGTCATAGAGCTCCAAGAAGTAGTACAAATATCAAAATTTCAAACTGAAAGATACTATTATAGAAAATCAAAGAACCCTCTACTATATTAATAGCTAAAAATAGCTATTCAATAGCTATGGTGCCACCTTCTTTACATATATTTCTTCACTCAAACTTCCATGATAATTATATGAGATTAAAAAAAAAAAGGAAAAAAAAAACTATCGCCAGTGAGGCGATTCCAACTCATAGCAACCCTATAGAACAGAGTAGAGCTGCCCCATAGGATTTCCAAGAATGTAAATACTTATTGAAGCAAACTGATTCATCTTTCTCCTGCAGAACAGTTGATGGGCTCAAACCAGTGACCTGTTGGTTAGCGGCCAAATGCCCTAACCATTGTGCCACCAGAGCTCCTTGAGATAAGTAATTTCATATTACAAATGGGAAAATTACCATTAGGTTGGTAAGCAACTGATTTGGGGTTGCATAGCCAAACTCAAGACCAACTGACCCCAAAGCCTATGTTTTCACATTTATCAACATGTCTTTTAAAAAAACACCTTTTACTCTTCTTAAAATACTTAACATATATCAATTCCCCTCGTCTTTCACTGCTGGTTAGTCTTCCCTTGGCATATATATTGTAAACCTTGCTGCAGGAATCTAGGTTTCTTTATACAGATTAAAAAAATCCTGGTAGAGTACTGCAGGACCAGGCAATGTTTCATTCTGTTATACAAAATGTCACCATGAGTCTGAACTGACTCAAGGGCAACTAACAACAACAGTTATTGCATGTGTCTTAGTTAGGAATTAGGCTGCTCTAGAGCTCTTGTAGCATAGTGCCTAAGGCACTTGACTGCTAACCAGATGGCTGGCAGTTCAAACCCACCAGCCACTCCTCAGAAGGAAGGTTGGGCAATCTACTTCCATAGTGATACTGCCTCGGAAATCCAAGGAGGGGTCACTATGAGTTGGGTCCGACTCGACGGCACACAGCAACAACAACAACAACAACAGCACAGATACCCAAACATATAGTGCCTGAAGCAAAAAAGAAATATATTTCTTTCTCACCTAACAATCTCAACCTAAAGCAATCCAGGGCTGATATGGGGCTGAGCAGTGTCAAGAATCCAGGTTCTTACTATTGCACTGCTTTGCCTTCCTCAATATACTGTGTTTACCTCACAAAATGAGGAAGGCAAAGTAATATAATCCCTCCAGTTTCCCTTAACAAATCGGCGTTCCATTCAGTGAAAAAGGAATAGTTCTCTTTAAGGGCATAGTTACCCACATCAGTTATTACACTCTATTAACCAGAAATTAATCACACAGACACATCTACAAAAGTAGGTGAGGAAATGTGTTCAGCTAGAACTCAAGGTTCTATTAGTAAACAAGTGTATGCTTCAATATGATTACAGATAAACAGACAGGTCACATACAAGTCACAGGTCCACTTTTCCCTGATTGATCATTAACTTTCTTTTAAGCTGCAAGTATATTTAGTCCTGGGTACAATGAACCAAGACCATGATCTCTCTTTCTCTCTCCTTGATCTTTTCTAAATTGTGATCCATTAGATTATATTGCATTAATATTATTCTTTTTAGATTTACAAAGTTTACTTTTGTTCCACTTTTTATGGATTTACCAAAGAAAAAAGAAAAGTCAATAGGGAGATCTTATTTTCATAGTTGATATCAAGAGTAATGTTCCCATCCATCAGGATCTTTGTAATGACAACACCCTGGTGTAATCGAAATAGTGCCATTAATTAACTACATCAATTATCAGTGACTCCAAGGAAGCCAACCTGCCAATAACATCTGCACTCACGGTAGTAATTAATGACATTCAATAACAGACATTCTGGCCTTTCCACTTCCTCTTTTCAGGACAAGTCAACCCTAAAGCAAATAGGTAGGGGAGAGCAAAGTGGACATCTCTGCGAGCAGTGGGAAGGGTACCTACAATAACTCAGAACAGGCTATCAGAGCCTGAAAGAGGTAAGGAGGGTGTCCAGAAAGGAAGTTTCCCTGGTACAAAGTATCCAAGCTGGGTATCCTCATGAAGGAGAAACCTGGAATGAGATGTGAAAGCTTACAAGGGATAGAGTATCCAAGCAAGAGGGTGAAAGGACAGTACATGCACTCAAAACCAAGCAGGATGAAAAAGGATCCCTCTGAAAGGGTGGCCTGAAATGAGGTATCAGCACTTAAGCATGATGAGGAGCATATCCATGTATTAGAATGGCCTGATGTGAGGTGTCAGGACACGAATAAGGTAAGGAGCATTTTACCTTGTATGAAGGGTAGTCTAGAACAGAAAATTAAAAAGAAAAAAAAAAAGGATCAAAGAGGACATTTATTAGTGAGGGAAGTGTGGCACAGGGTATCAGGGTCCAAGCACAGTGAGGAAGTCATCCTTGTGGATGGCCCCAGGATAGGGTACAGGAGTCCAAGTGCAGTGAAGTGGACAACCATGCATAAGGAACCAGAGCCAAACAGGGTGGGAAGGGCACCTCTGGAGGGAAGAAGTTGGAAGTGAAGGTGGGAGATTCATATGGGATACTGATGGAATAAGTAAATATATTAAGGATAATGTGAGACAGGTTTCTCAGAATCAGAAATGAGAGTTATAAACATGCAATGAGAAAAAAAACTAGCATGAACCCTGTGGTTTTGGACCAGTATTGGGTGTACTGATGAGAACTCATGTTTTTCACAATATATAGAGACAAATAAGCATTGATGTGAGAAGGATAGAAAAATAGTCTGTTATAAAATATAAACCAGTTGCCTCTAGCAACTGACTCAATCTGACTCAGCAGAATAAAACTATATTCCATAGGGCTCCCAACGACTGATTTTTCAGAAGCAGATCTCTAGGCCTGTCTACCAAGAAGGCTTTAAGTAGACTGAAACCTCCAACGTTTTGGTTAGCAGTCGAGGACATTAACCGTTGGTACTACCTAGGGACTCCACCTACAGTATATACACTTACATTCCCTGGATCTACCTACCCTAAGGCCTTGAAACAATGTCAAGCTGAAAACAATCAATACACCCAGTCCCTGGATCTTAACTTTCTACCGTTCTGCACTAAAAGAAATCAGGTTCTTTGTAGAGACACCTGATTCTAGGCTGAGACAAAGTACAAGTTGAATCAAGAAGTAAAGAAGTCCTCATACAATAGGGACATATTGAAAGAACAGAGAAACCAGTGTAAATAGGTTAACATTTGTCAAAATGGGAACACCATGAGCATAAAACTACAGTAGGAAACCTTTAATTTATGTAGATATAAATCAATGAATTAATTGAGAGATTGTTGAGGAACAAATTACTTATACAGTTTCAAAGTACTTTTCCACAGAATATTGCTAGTAATAGGACAAAGTGAAATTGTGCACCACTGGTAGGATGCAATGAGAAGAATAAAGCATCACTTCAGTGGTTTCCTACCAAAGATGACTAATCTGAATGTAATCATGAGGAAACATCAGACAAGCCCAAACCAAGGGAACCAACTACAAAATAACTGGACTATAATCTTCAAAAGTGCCAAGTAAAGTCAAAGAAAAATTGTGGAAATGTTCCAGACTGAAGGAGTCAAAAGAGACAAAGCAACTAAAGACAAAACGTAATTCTGAGTTGGATTCTTTTGATACAAAGCACATTTTTGGTACAACTGGCAAAACTTAGAAAGAATCTTTGAATTGCCTGGCTGTACCAAAAGTAAATTTCTTAGTTTTGACGCTGCTATCATGATTATGTTCATCCGTCAGTCTCTCATACTGTGGTGGCTTGCATATTGCTGTGAGGCTGGATGCTATGCCACCGGTATTAAGATACAAGCAGGGTCACCCATAGTGCACAGGTTTCAGCAGGGATTCCAGACTAAGAGAGACTAAGAAGAAGGAGGAAGTCATCCACTTCTCAAAGAAATGGCCAGTGAAAACTTTATGAATAGCAGTGAAACACTGTCTGACACATTTCTAGAAAACTTTATGAATATCCCTAAAACATCATCTGATATACTACTGCCAGAAGATGAGCCACTCAGTTTGGAAGGCACTCAAAATATGACTAGGGAAGAGCTGCCTCCTCAGAGTCGACCTTAATGACGTCGATGGGTCAGCTTTCAGGACCTCCACTTGCTGATGGGGCATGACTCAAAATGGGAAAAAACATCTGGAAACATCCATTAATAATCAGAACATGGTCTGTATGAAATGTGAAGACAGGACAACCAGAAGTTGTCAAAAATGAAATGGAATGCATAAAGTTCATATCCTAGGCATTAGTGAGCTGAAATGGAGTGGTTTGGGCCATTTTATATCAATCATACTATCTACTATGCTGGGAATGACAAATTGAAGAGGAATGGAGCAAAAAGGGCATGGAGGTGGCATCTTCTGACCTCCTGTAACTTAAGAAGAGGAAGACAAATCATCACTACAGCCTAAGCCTTATTCCTATGAGGCCACCAGATATACTGCCACCCTCCAATCTTTTTCTAATTCTGTCACCAGCCTTCCCTCCCATGGCACTTACTCCTGTTTTGCTGTGTTCAATAATTTGTTGCAATGGCCACACACAACTCACAAAAAAACACTCATGATGAAGAGGTTTATTAGGGAAGTAATAGGTTACAAGTCAGGTTTAGAAATGTTCTCAAGATAAAATTCTTTGATCAGGACAGTATTTCCTCAGCTGTGTGCTCCAACACACTTCTCTGGCCCTTGGCTTCTTGGCCTGGCCTCTGCCCTTCTCAGGTGCTTGAACAATTTCTCTTAGAAAGATCAGCACGAGGCCGGTCCCCATGAGGTGGAGGTTAAAGATGTCCCAAATGTCCAAACTACCATGCCACTCCATCATTTCAGACATTAACTCCTCCTCCTCCCAGTAATTTCCCCAGTCTTAGGGTTCTGTATTTCGCTGTAACGCCTCACAGAACTCACAGATACCCAAGGGTTCATCTCACATAGTAGTGGTGGAGGCTGGCAGGCTGGCGAGTCCCAGGTCCGTGAGTAGGTCTGGCAGATCCTCCCAACTTTCAGGGTTTGATGAACCTCAATCAGCAGATCAGATGACGGCTGCTGTCCCAAATCCAGGGGTGAGATGAGGATGATCCAAGACACAAAGTTGGAGCAAGAGGAGAGGGAATCTTCCCAGGAGATTCGTAGGTATACCCTCAGGGAAGCTAAGGGTGGTAATTTGAATTATACCCTCCAGCAAGGCAGGACTCAAGATACATTCCACCTGTGTTGCCCCAATAAAATTAACCTAAATCCCATCACAGAGTCGATTGCCAGTCATTATAGGGAATGACTACTACCAGCTGCCCAGCCAAGTTGATACCTGACCTTAACTACCACACCACCCCAAACAGGCATGAACAATGGGATTTACAAAACATCACAGAATGAAGGACAATGGCTAGAACGGCCACATCAAGCAATTCACTGCATCAGGCAAGTGGTACAAAGCTCTTTTAGCTCTGCCTATAGGTACACCTAAGTGAATCCCACTCCACCGCAAGCCTCCTGCCCAAAGGCACTCAGCTTTCTCACTCTGTGGGACAGAAAGTCTACCATTCTGTCTCGTGTCTCTTGGTTTCTCAGATGGATCTCTGCCAGGTCATCTCTGCTGGGTCGTCTCTGCCAAGGAGGTCTAGCACAGGGATCTCAGGTCCATGAATGTGTTCCACTTCATCTCCAGCTCTTCTTCCTTGATGGCAATGAGATCCCCTCTCTGCCTCTAGGAGGGCTAATTTTAAGCCTGGGAGAGTGACAAAACTAACCAATGCCAACATCAAAGTTCTACACACCTTATTTACATAGTCCCACCCATTAATCGAGTGGGAATTACAAAGACTATGGCTAGAAAGGGAGCTCTGGTAGCATAGTGGCTAAGACACTTGCCTGCTAACCAGACGGCTGGCGGTTCAAACCCACCAGCCACTCCTCGGAAGGAAGGTTGGGCAATCTTACTTCCGTAGTGATACTGCCTCGGAAACCCAAGGAGGGGTCACTATGAGTCGGGGCCGACTCGACGGCACATAACAACAACAACAACAACAACATGGCTAGAAAAGCCATACCAGGTAATTCACTGGACCACAAATGACATGGCATTCATTGTCACAAAGAATGTTTCAAGATCTATCCTAAAATACATTGTAAGTGATAGGATAATATCCATATGCCTACAGGGAATATCAGTTAATAGTAGATTATTCAATTTTACGCACCAACTACCAAAGCCAAACACAAGGAAACAGAAAGTTTTTACCAACTTCTGTAGTCTGAAACTGACTAAACACGCAATCAAGACTTATTGATTATTACTTGTGATTGCAATGTGAAAGTTGGAATCAAACAAGAATCATCAGTAGTTGGAAAATAAGGCCTTGATGATAGAAATGACACCAGAGATAACATGATAGCATTATGCAAGACCAATGACTGATTCCTTGCAAATATCTTTTTTCAACAACATACACAGTGTCTATACACATGGGCCTTGCCAGATGGAATACACAGGAATCAGATAAACTACATCTCTGGAAAGAGGCAATGGAGAAGCTCAAGTTCTTCAGCCAAAACAAGGCCAGGTGCTGACTGTGGAACAGACCATCAATTGCTTATATGCAAGCTCAAGGTAAAGTTGATGATAATTAAAACAAGTCCGTAAGAGCCAAAATATGACCTTGACTATATCCCACCTGAACCAGATCAACTGAAGAATAGATTTGACACATTGACCACCAATGACCAAAAACCAGAGAAATTGTGGGATGGCATCAAGAACATCATCCACAAAGAAAGCAAAAGGTCATTAAAAAGACAGGAAAGGAAGAAAAGACCAAAATGGTTGTCAGAAGAGATTCTGAAACTTGCTCTTGAACAGAGGGTAGCTAAAGCAAATGGAAGCAATGACAAAATAAAAGAGCTGACCAGATTTCAAAGAGCGGCTTGAGAAGACAAAGTCAATTATTATAATGAAATGTACAAGCACCGGGAATTAAAAAAACAAAAGGGAAGAACATGCTCAGCATTTCTCAAGCTGAAAGAACTGAAGAAAGAATTCAAGCCTTGAGTTGCAATACTGAAAGATTCCATGTGGAAAATACTGAATGATAAAGGAGGCATCAAAAGAAGATGGAAGGAATATACAGAGTAATTGTACAAAAAGCATTGATCAATGTTCATCTATTTCAGGAAGTGGCAAACAATCAAGAACCAAGGGTACTGATGAAAGAAGTCAAAGCTGCAATGAAGTAATTGGTGAAAAACAAGGCCCCAGGAATTGAAAGAATACTCATTGAGATGTTTCAATAAACAGATGTCATGTTGGAAATATTTACTCATCTATGTCAAGAAATGTGGAAGACAGCTACCTTGCCAACTGACTAGAAGAGTTACATATTTGTGTCCTTTACAACAGAAAGGTGATCCAACAGAATGTGGAAATTATTCAACAATATCATTAATATAAAATTTTATCAAAGTAAAACATTGCTGAAGATAATTCAAAAATGGTTGCAACAGTACATTGACAGGGAACTTCAAGAAATGCAAGCTGGATTTAGACGATGACGTGGAACAAAGTATATCATTGTTGATATCACATGGATCTTTGATGAAAGCAAAGAATTCCAGAAAAATGTTTACTTGTGTTTTATTGACTATGCAAAAGCATTTGACTGTGTGGATCATAACAAATTATGGATACACTGAAAAGAATGGGAATTCCATATGTTTTAGTTACCTAGTGCCATTCTGACAGGAGTATACCACAAATGTGATGGCTTTAACAAACAGGATTTTATTCTCTTACAGTTTGGAGGCTTCGAGTCCAAGTTCAAAGTGCCAGACTCTAGGGGCTGGGTGAAAGCCCCTCAACTTTGGGCTTCAGCTCTGCCTCCTGCTCCTAGCCCACTGAAGCTAGAGGTATCTCTTCACTCGACAGCTGCTGGCTGCTGAGGCTGACAAACCCAAGGTCGACAAGTAAAAACGCACAGTCCCAATGTTACCAAACCACACAGCAGGCCATTAACTCAAGTCCATTGAAAGTTCCAAGGTCAGCACAGCATGCAGGGTTCAAGTGTTCCATAAACTAGAGACCATTTCCAAAGACGCCTCTTACATACGGACGGGAAGCAGACCATCCCTAAAGCAGCTATGCAGCTGCTTGTGGTACATCCCACCATGGTGCTGATTGCCAGTGTCATCATGGGGAAAACTATCGCCAGCTGCCCAGCCACTCAACCAAGCCCAGCCAAGTTGACACACAACCTTAACTACCAACCATAACACTTAATTGTGCTCAAAAGGAACCTGCACATAGATCAGGAGGCTGTCATTCAAACACAGTAAGAGGATACTGTATGGATTAAAATTAGGAAGGGTGTGTGTCATGGTTGTATCTTTCACCATACTTATTCAATCTGTATGCTGAGCAAATAAGCAAAGAAACTGGACTATATGAAGAAGAACATGGCATCAGGTTTGGAGGAAGACTCATTAACAACCTGCAATATGCAGATGACACAACCTTGTTTGCTGAAAGTAAGGATAACTTGAAGCATTTACTGATGAAGATTAAAGACTACAGCCTGCAGTATGGATTACACCTCAACATAAAGAAAATGAAAATCCTCACAACTGGACCAATACGCAGCATCACAGTAAGATTGAAGTTGTCAAAGATTTCGTATTGGATCCACAATCAACACCCATGGTAGCAGCAGTCAAGAACCAGATGTCAAATTGCACTAGGCAAATGTGCTACAAAAGACCTCTTTAAGTGCTGAAGAGCAAAAATATCTCTCTGAACTCTAAGGTACGCTTAACCCAAGTCATGGTATTTTCAACAGCTTCATATGCATTGGAAAACTGGATAATGAATAAGGAAGACAGAAGAGTTGATACTTTTGAGTTGTGGTGTTGACAAAGAATACTGAAAGTACCACAGACTGCCAGAAGAACCAACAAATCTGTCCTAGAAGAAGTGCAGCCAGAATGCTCCCTGGAAGCGAGAATGGCCAGACCTCATCTCACCTATTTTGGTCATGTTGTCAGAAAGGACCATTCCTTGGAGAAGGATGTCATACTTGGTAAAGTGGAGGGTCAGCAAAAAAAAAAGGGAAGACCCTCAACAATATGGATTGACACAGTAGCTGAAACAATGAGCTCAGACATGGCAAGGATTGTGAGGATGATGAAGAAGCCAGGCGGTGTTTCATTCTGTTGTATATAGGGTTGCTATGAGTCTGCGGTGACTCAATGGCACCTAACAACAACATCATCATCATGATTATGTGCGAAAATGTGTTTGTTTGTAGGGTTTGATAAGACTGAAGTATTTGAGAATGGCAGAGAATTAAATCACCAACTTATGTACAAATGTAAATGTGGGATAGTTTCAAAAATTTTAGTAATAGTTTAGAAATCATTAAACTGTATTAAAATGTGCTAATATAATCCCACACATATAAATAAAGCAGGAAAAGAAATGCAAGTACCAAACAAGAATAGGCAGCAGTCTATACTGAAAACATATTCACTATTGTTTTTACAGTGAAGAGCTTTAACACCTAATCAATGTAGAATAAAAATGAATAATCTTAGTGTAATTTTAGTTGCACTTTTATTTCCTAAAAATAATTTCACAGGGTTGCTAGTCTACTCTGGTGATGACAGATTGAAGTTCAAATATGGTGGATTATGTCCTTGACATAACCAGAAAGGCCATGGAAATTTTAAAATACGTAAAACATCACCACGTAAATTCACATTCTTTACCTAACCAGGAATATTGAGTTCAAAAATGTAGGCCCACAACCACACAATTCAAAAGATTCTACTCCCAGTGGATAGAAAGTTTCCTTCCCCTCTTTCTAATAGTATGGTCACTATTCATCAAGAAATGTTCTGAAGGAGTGATTGGTGAAACTAATTGAAAACTACAGAGAATTTTTATTTGAATTCTTAGTATCTTAGATGCAAATATTCCAGGATAACAAAAATACTTATTTGACTATTAAAAATCTCTTCTTTCTAAATTCTATGCCATATAAGTATCACCTACGTTGAGTACTGAGATGTTATCACAAATCTCTCTGAAAGGATGGATTTCAGCTTGGTTGGCTTTTATTCACCACTATACTGAAAGACAACAGAAATGAAGGAATGACAAAGACTGAGCTCTTTCCTCAACTTCACATGCATGTGTTCTATATGATACTATAAACTGTGCCAACAGATATATAAATCTGATAAACTACCCTGAACTGCAAACCATTTTAATTGGTCCAATTCAATCTGTGCTATAATTCAACTTTTGGTATTAGTAAACTTGTATATTAATATCTCAATAGGAGCCCTGATAAAGATAGAGAGCCTGGGTTACTACTTCCTTGACTTTTACAGTACAGCTTGAAAAGATATTTTGTAAACTGAGGACCTTCCAATGAAGTATGCATATTTGCAAAGGCCCAGAGTATATTAGATTCTAAAAGAAAACAATCATTTGAATGTCATTTAAAATAGCAGCGGGCAGAGTTGAGTAAGAACTAAGAAATCTGTCATTTTCTAGGATTGTGTCCAACCATAGACAATTCTTGAAAAGTACTATGGCTATTGTTCTTAATCTTTCCTGTCTGTTGCTAAAGGGGCAGGGAGGCCACATCTTCTGACCTCCTCTAACCCCACAAGAGGAAGACAGAATTACCATCAGTAGCCCAAGGCCTATCCCTGCGAGGCCAGGCATGCTCCCTCCCTCCGGTGCTTTTAAAAACCCTCACACCAACCGTTCCTCCCACAGCACCTACCACCTCTCTGGGTTCAATAATTCACTGCAGTGGCCACACAGAACTCACAGACTATGGGGTTTATTAGGAAAGCACCAGACTACAATTCAAGTTCAGGAACAACACTCAGTCACTCTCAGCCTGCCGTCTCTCAGCCAATAAGTCTCTCTCAGTCCCTCTCTCAGAAGTACATGTCTCTCAGTGCCTCTCTCTCAGCAATGTGTGTCTCTCAGTGTCTCTTTCTCAGCAGCACATGTCTCTCAGGAGCATGTTTCTCTCAGCAGCACGTCTTTTGCAGTCAGCAGTCAGAAAGACTCCTTCTGCCTCTAGGAAGACTGCTTCTGAGCCTGGCTGAGTGGCCAACTAACCAATCCCAACAATCAGAATTTTAAACACCTGAGAGAGAGCAAACTTTCCAGAACATTGCTCAGTGCCACTCTCAACAGAAATACCCCAAGTGGATAACTTTAACAATCAGGAGCTCCTCAGTTACTCACAGCAAATTCCACCAAGGAGTTTACAAAGACTTATGGCTAGAAAAGCCATACCGGATAATTTACTACACTGCACTGTACACTGTCATTATTACTGCATACCTATTCCCTCATTACTTTCTGTGGATTTTGCAATGGGGAAGAGAATTAATTTCTCACATGTAATTACTTTAGAAATTAAATACATAATAAACATTCAAATGCAATAAATAACTTAACTTGAAGGTTATACTTCTAGATAAAATAAGTTAAGGTCAATTTCCCTTTATTTCTGACAGGCTGTTGTTGTTAGCTGTCATTGAGTCAGCTCCAACTTATGGTGATCTAATGTATAACAGAATGTAAGATTGCCCAGTCCTGTGCCACCTTCATGATAAAATCTGTATCTTGAACTTTTGATGAAAAGTGCATTTTATTTTTATACTCAACAATGAATCCTAGGTAAGGTTAGTACCAATCCTGAGTATAATTAAAATGACATTTAATCTGGATTAAAATTTTTTAATTACAGAAATAATATTTAACCTTGTAAAGGACATTTTCAATTCTCTTTCAATTGTCTTAATAATTCTGATTGTTTCTTTCCTTATGCTTTCTTCAAATTAATTGAATAAATGTGGTGTTTCAGTACATGTCTTGGTCATTTGACTTAATTTATATAAACAACCACCTCTTTAATTTGGCCCTTTCATAGTCTTCAATTTTTCAATATATTTTTTAATATTTTCCACTAAAATTTTCTTTAAAATTAATTCATAGCTACAAACGCAGATGATATTAAACATTTAATTATATTACCTGAATATTAACTTAAAATTCTTGTCAGAGCCCCCGTTTCCTCAAAATTTAAATAATTTCCTTTCAGAAAAAAACATCCAGCGTTATCTTTTCACTTCTCCGTATCATCTTAGAATAGGATAACAGAACTAATATAGAGAATTTTCTAATTCCTGTCCCTTAGCATTTGGTTTTTCAGTACATGAAGTACAGAATGACAATTAATTTCAGTGTTATACAGTAATCATTAAGACCTGGGTTTGAAACTTCATTTTATATGATGTATTATTGGACATATTACATAATCTCTTATCCTCAATTGTCTCTCATTCCAAAATGAAAAAACCTAAAGCTTCAGGTTCAATAACCTGCCCAAGGTGAGACAATGAATAAAATGACTCATGACTCAAAATTATGTCTGCTTCTCCTAAAAATCTATGTGGGTTGCTTATTGTCTTAATTTTCTGATACCCTTAAATATTCTGCTTACTAGAAGGTTTCAACATGTTACCTCAATTTTGAAGAACTATTCTGTTCAGCTACTAATTAAACTTCAATAACATAAAATAGACCATATATGACTGATAAATAGTAGAATTGCCCACTGCCATCAAGTCAATTCTGACTCATAGCGACCCCATGTTAGAGAGTAGAACTCCTTCCTCGGGTTTTCTTGGCTGTAATCCTTACAACAGCAAATTGCCAGGCCTTCCTTCCATGATGCTGCTGGGTGAGATAGAATCATGAACTTTCTAGGCTAGTAGTCAAACACAAACTGTTTATACCACCCAGGGACCTTAAGATAGCAGAATACTGTTAATATAATAAAGAAATCAGTTAATACATGATTATTTTCCCCCAGCTTTGTGCTACCTAATACCACTAACACAGTTAACCAAATAAACCAGGGGGAATTCTATAATTAACAATGGCTATTCATCTTTGCTCTGTGGTAGAAAAGCTGAGTAGTCCTCCACAATCTGTGTGCATTTTATTCTTGTCTCCTTGCCTCAGTAGCCTCAACCCTTCTTTATACCCACTTCCATCAATGCCCAGGAAGCAGTAGTCAAGAAATCAAATGATGTACTGTACTGGGCAAATCTGCTGCAAAAGACTTCCTTAAAGTGTTCAAATGCAAAGATGCCACTTTAAGGACTCAGGTTAGCCTGACCTAAGCCTTGGTATTTTCAATTGTCTCAGATGCATGAGAAATCTGGACAATAAACAAGGAAGACTGAAGAAGAATTAATGCCTTTGAATTATGGTGTTGGTGAAAAACACTGACTATACCACGGACTGCCAAAAGAACAAACAAAACCTATCTTGGAAGGAGTACAGCCAGAATGCTCCTTAGGAGAGAGAATAGCAAGACTTTCATCTTACAAACCTTGGGCATGTTATCAGGAGGGACCATTCCCTAGAGAAGGACTGCATGCTTTACAAAATACAGGGCTAGCAATGAAGAGGAAGATTCTCAATGAGACGGACTGACATAGTGACTGTAACAATGAACTCAAACATAGCAATGACGATGAGGATGGCACAGGACTGGGCAGTGTTCTGTCCACAGGATGCCTATGAGTCAGAATTCACTCCAGAGCATTGAACAATCACCATCAAATTACAGTTATCTTTACTTTGTGGTAAAGTCTGATATTTATTATTTCTTTGGACAAAAGCAATACAAATATCTTTATAACTATGCTAGAATTTTGATTAGTATTGTTACTTTTTTATCAATGCTCTGGTTTTGAATGGTCTGTTCAAACCCTCCTAATTTTTTCTCCACAGAACAGCTCACAATTTTGAAGAATGCATATATTATGTTATAGAGAAATGCCAATACACTAAATCGCATAGATAAAAAAATAACATGAGAGCTCTGATAGCGTAATGCATAAGGCACTTGACTGCTAACCAGAAGGCTGGCGGTTCAAACCCACCAGCCACTCCTCGGAAGGAAGGTTGGGCAATCTACTTCCGTAGTGATATCGCCTTGGAAACCCAAGGAGGGGTCGCTATGAATCAGAGACGACTCGACAGCACACACAACAACAACAAAAACAGGACATAAACATGACTTTGTAACACTAATTCTATTAAAATCACAGCTTGGTAGAAAAAAATAAAATGCACACACAAAGACATAAGAATCCATGGGTGGTGTCAACAGTCTATGCTCAACTAGTAGTCAAAAGATTGGCAGTTTGATACCACCCAGAGGTGCCTCAGAAGACAGGCCTGACAATCTGCCTCCAAAAGCTCACAGCACTGAGAACTCTACGGAGCAGCTCTACTCTACACACACCAGGTCGCCATGAGTAGGAATCAACTCAATGGCAACTAACAACAACATACATGTATATATTTCCATTTATAAGAAAGACCAAAAAGACCTGATAAATTAAAATTGTGTTGTTGGCAAAGTATTGAATGTACCATGGACTGCTAGAAGAACAAATAAATATGTCTTGGAAGAAGTACAGCCAGAATGCTCCTTTGGAGCGGGAATGGATGGACACACTTCATCTCACATTCTTTGACTGTGTTGGCACAATGGACCAACCCCTGGAAAAGGATACCATGCTTAGTAGAGGGTCAGCAAAAAAGGGGAAAAGCCTCAACGAGATGGACTGATAAAGTGGCTGTGATGATGGGCTCATGCACGGCAATGATTGTGAGGATGGTGCAGGGCCAGGCAGCATTGTGGTCTATTACACACAGGGTCACTATGCATGAGAACCAACTCGTTGGCCCTAACAACAACAATATCTATACACACATACATTCCCTTATAAATGGCTGCTATGTGTAAAGCTGTGTATTAGGCAATGGAAATATATAAAAAATATGAAATATTTCTCATGGGGAAATAGGATACACATATATAAAAATATGTACATAATAGTGATATAAAGTGGTAAATGTATTGACAAATCCCAAATGAAATATATATCCATTCAACAGCTTGAATGGTACAGTTGTATTCTATAAAATAAACTTTGTATATTAATATATCTTCATTGTCTTAGTCTCATACTTGCTGAATTAATCAACATATTCCATTCTATTTTGTTTAAGAAACATCTGACTTACAGTTATTATGGGCAGGTCAATATGCTTGTAGGTTTGATATCAGAACCATGATGCACAGCAGAATGAATAAGATATGGGTCTTTCCTTCAACAAGTTCATAATTAAGACTAAAATCAGCAAAACTGGGCCCGATTATACAAGAAAGAGGTTGCCTTTTTTATTATTTATTTTTTATAAATGTTTTTCATTTATCTCAAAATTTAAATCTTCCACTGGAGATTGTACCAGTAACACATTAGAAGGCAATTAATTGTTAAGAGTTTAGTTTTGGGTCACAAACTATCACCATTGGTCCAGTAGCAGAAAAATAGTGTATAAAGTTTAGCTGAGGCTAAATTATGTTTTCAGCTCAAGAGATTTCTTTTCCCCATATTGGAACAAATGTACTGAGTCATGACTTGAAATTTCACCATGTAGACATGGTCTCAGTGTGTCCAAGCCCATTATGAGATAAGATTTTCAAAGGCTAGGGAGGGTGAAGGACTGCTATGGACTGCCAGAAGAACAAACAAATCTACTTTGAAAGAAGTACAGCCATCGTGCTCCTTAGAATAATTAGAATGGTGAGACTTTGTCTCATGTACTTTGCTCATGTTATCAGAAGGGATCACTCCCTAGGGAAGGACATCATGCTTGGTAAAGTAGAGGGTAAATGAAAAAAAGGAAGATCCTCAACAAGATGGATTGGCACAGTGGCTGCAGAAATGGCTCAAACTGTGAGAATGGCACAGGACTGGGCAACATTTCATTTTGTTCGCATAGGATTGCTATGAGTGGTAAACAACTTGACAACACCAAACACCAACAGGGATGAAGAGTGAAGGTTTAGAGAAAAAGGAAGACTGATAACCTTATTCCAACTGCCATAAAACCACTAAAAACCAAACCCAATGCCATTGAATCGATTCTGAATCATAGTGACCTGATAGGACAGAGTAGAAGTGCCCTATATGGTTTCTAAAGCTATAAATCTTTATAGAAGTAGACTGCCTATTTCTTTTCCCATGGAGTAGATTAAACCAACAACCTGGTTATCAGCCCAATGTCTTAACCATTGCACCACCAGAGCTCTTCAATTGCCATGTTGTTGTTGTTGTTGTTTGCCGTCGAGTCGGCCCCCACTCATAGAGACCCCTCCTTGGGTTTCCGAGGCAGTATCACTACGGAAGTAGGATTGCCCAACCTTCCTTCCGAGGAGTGGCTGGTGGGTTTGAACCGCCAGCCTTCTGGTGAGCAGTCAAGTGCCTTAGGCACTATGCTACCAAAGCTCCTTCAATTGCCATAGAAGCAGGTTAAGAAATTGCAAAGGTCACCACATTTCAGATGAGCCTTGAGTTACTGTTGCTTTGGTTAGCAGCCAAATGCCTTACCCACTATGCCACCAGAACTCCTTATTCTCCTATACTAGGACATAGACATGACTTTATAACACTAATTCTATTAAAATCACAGCTTGGTAGAAAAAATAAAATATACACACAAAGACATAAGAATCCATGGGTGGTGTCAACTGTTTGTGCTCAACTAGGAGTCAAAAGATTGGCAGTTTGATACCACCCAGAGGTGCCTCAGAAGACAGGGATTAGATATAAATTGCAGGGATTAGATTAAAAATGACTCATCCTGCCAGCATCCATGATAAGAAATGCACCACACAAAAGTATTTATTCCAGAATAATATACAGAAATAAATTACTGAGATTATGAAAATATTCAGGCTTACAGCAGATACAAGTATTGGTATCACATACTTGGATATTATGATGAGTACAAGCTCAAAAATTTGCTTTAAAAGAAATTTATTGCCGATAGTAAATTCAGA
The DNA here is from genome assembly GCF_000298275.1 of Orycteropus afer afer. NCBI lineage: Eukaryota > Metazoa > Chordata > Mammalia > Tubulidentata > Orycteropodidae > Orycteropus > Orycteropus afer. The sequence goes on from NW_006921833.1 coordinate 1,881,086, forward strand.
CCCAAAACACAGTTTCTTATTGAGAAGAAACCTGGTTAATAAATGAAAAAATGTCAAGAAATAAGCTAAAACAAAAAAGAAATAAGACAAAAGTAACTAAAGACGAAATTATTTCTCCAATAGGAGTAAGCAGTATCCTAGGATATATTTTCAGCCTTTCAGATAGCAAACTGGTAGAAGCAGACAAAGAAAGAAGTTCAATATAAGGAAATGTCTTTTCACAGATTTAAGGAACGCTTGATTAAAAGAAAAAGAAAATCTCTATGTGTACACGAAGGAGTCCACCTACTGGACAAAACTGTTAATTGGTGAGGACAAAAATCACAGATGTGTAATACTCTAGGAAGAAATCTTCTCAGCACATGGAAATACAATAGGCTTTCTACTGTTTTGTTTCAACAATTAGCACTACAATTGTAACAAGAGGAACTATGTGTGCCTCACACCACCCACACCTTACAAAAAAGTAAACAGAAATAAATGAAGGAAAAAAGAATATATAAAGAGAAAAAGGGAAGAGAGGAAGTATGAGAAGGAGGAATGGGAGACAGAGAGGGATGAAAAGAAGTCCAAGTCTTCTTTCAAATCTTCCTTTTTTTCTGAAAAGCATTTTAGGGAGTATATTTTCATGTAATTCTTCACAGAAAAAATATTTTTGTCCTTTTAGCCTAAGGATTGAGTAGACAAAGCAACCACATTCATATTAAAATAAAAAAGAGAGAACTTTATTCTAGTCCTAGCTGGTTGGAGGCCAGTGAGAAATGGGGAAAAAAAAAAAAAAAAAGCTGCCTTCCTTTTCACTTGTGCTATCTCCTACCCAGAGTTTAGAGATTTGTGCTAAGATCATGTGCATAAAACTACTTTAAAAAGTAAACATCCCACACAGAGACAAGACAATCAAGTCTTATTCAGCAATTCACACCAAGCAGGCAAGCAGTCTTACTACTACCTCTTTCCCAGTTTTCTCATCCCAGTAGAGTTTGCCTTAGCACCCTGCAGGCAGGCTGGGGAATGAAAACCAAGGCAGGACTTGCCTTAGTCCAGGGATTCCTTTGCCACCTCCTGGACACCTCACTCCTACTTGGAGCTATTAATCAGGCCAGAACCAACAGGCTGCCAACCCCCGCTGAAGGCATAGAAGCTCCAAACGGAAGGGCTGCTTGCTGTGCTGACACCACGTTTAATGACTCAAACATCTGGAAAACAACATTTCTCAGTGCTGATTAGAACTTGACTGATAAGCAGTAACATTCACTCTATGTACCTGCACTAGGAGCACTACAGGAGTAGCAAAGTAGTGGCCCTTAGAAGGTACCTCCAGAACTCAGGCAGACTGGTACCTCAGAGGAGTGCCTTCAGGTGACAGACAATGCATTCTACCAAGACTTCAATGAATTCTTTTAGGATCATAGGACGTAAACCCCATTTAAATCCTGGTCCCTCACACTTTCCATTTTCAACTGTTTAAAACCAATTTAATAATTTAAGTACTTTTTCAAATATTAGATTTATTTTCAAATCACAAAAGATAACATAACAGTGATGAACAGGGGAAGATAAGTGTATTTTTTCTTGAATGTTTTCTATTGCATCGCTATTTTTTCCCTTCTCTTTTGTTTATACTTCCTCCAGGATTGTAAGCTTTCACCATTTTTATTCAATTTGTATATTGAGCAAATAATCCAACAAGCTGGAGTATATGAAGAAGAACGTGGCATCAGGATTGGAGGAAGAGGCATTAACAACCTGCAATACGCAGATGACACAATCTTACTTACTGAAAGTTAGGATGACTTGAACCTTTTACTTAGGAAGATTAAAGACTACAGTCTTCAGTAGGACTACACTTCAACATAAAGAAAAGAAAACTCCTCACAACTGGACCAATAAGCAGCATCATGATAAATGGAGAAAAGATTGAAGTCCAAGATTTCCTATTACTTAATTCTACAATCAACACCAATGGAATCAGCAGTCAAGAAATCAGAGCATATATTGCACTGGGCAAATCCGCTACAAAAGACCTCTTTAGAGTGCTGAAAAGCAAAGATGTCTCTTTGAAGACTCGGCATGCCTCACCTAAGCTATAGTGTTTTCAATAGCCTCGTACACATGTGAAAGTGGGACAATGAATAAGGAAGACCTAAGAAGAGTTGAGGCTTTTGAGTAATGGTACTGGCAAATGTTCTAGTTACCTAGTGCTGCTCTGACAGGAATATACCACAAATGGGATGGCTTGAACAAATAGTTTATTCTCTTACAGGTTGGAGGGTTTAAGTCCGAGTTCATACTGCCAGGCTCTAGGGGCTGGGTGAAAGCCCCTCAACCTTAGGCTTCAGGCCTGCCTCCTGCTCCTGACCCACTGGAGCTAGAGGCTTTTCTTCACTCAGACAGCTTCTGGCTGCTAAGGCTGACAAGCCCAGGGTTGACAAGTAACAAGGCACAGTCTCAATGTTACCAAATGCAGTGTAGTAAATTACTTAGTATGGCTTTTCTACCCATAAGTCATTGTAAACTCAGTGGTAGAATGAGCAACTGAGGAGCTCCTGATTGTAAATGCTATCCACCTGGGTTTTTTCTGTTGGGCGTGGCACAACTCAATGTTATGGGAGGCTCTCTGATGCTATGATTGGCTAGTTTGGCCACTCTGCCAAGCTCAAAAGGAGGCCTCCTAGAGGCAGAACTCTCTCTGACTGCTGGCTGAGGAAAGACGTGCTCCTGCGAGAGAGGTGCTGCTGGAAGAGACACGCGCTGCTGGGAAAGAGACTCAAGAGACACGCTTTTCTGAGTGAGACACCGAGGGGCATGCACTGTTGGGAGAAAGACTGTGAGAGATTGTTGGCTGAGGGACGGTGGGCTGGGAGAGAGACTGAGCATTTTTCCTGAACTTGAATTGTAGCCTGTGGTGCTTCCCTAATAAACCCCATAATCTCTGAGCTCTGTGTAGCCACTGCAGCAAATTATCGAACTCAGGAGAGAGGTGGTGGGTGCTTTGGGAGGAACGGTTGGTGAAAGGGCTGGAGGGAGGCAGCATGTCTGGCCTTGAAGTAATAGGCCTCCTGTCTTCCTCTTGTAGGATTAGAGGAGGTCAGAACATGTGGCCTCCTTGCCATTTTTGCACCAAACCACACGGCAGGCCATTCATTCAAGTCCATTCAAAGTTCCAAGCTCGGCAGAGCATGGCAGGCTGATGAACAATAACATGGCTGCATGCAGGGCTCAAGGTGCCATAAACTAGAGACCATTCCCAAAGCTATTTCTTATATACAGGAAGCAGATCACATCCCTACAGCAGCTACTCAGCTGCTTGTGATAGGTCTCACCATGGTGTTGACTGTCAGTCTCATCATGGGGAATAACTACCACCAGCTGCCCAGCAACTCAACCAGGCCCAGCCAAGTTCACACGCAAATATAACCCCCACAGCAAAGAATACTGAAAGTGCCATGGACTGCCAGAAGAACGAACAAATCAGTCCTGGTATAAGTGCAGCCAGAAAGTTCCTCAGAAGCAAAAATGGCCAAACTTTGTCTCACCTATTTAGGTCATGTTGTCAGAATGGACCATTCCCTGAAGATGGATATCATGCTTGGTAAAGTGGAGGGTAGATGAAAGAGGGAAAGGCCCTCAATAAGATGGATTGATACTGTGGATGCAGCAATGGGCTCAGGTGTACCAAGGATTGTCAGGCTGACACAGGATCAGGCAGTGTTTTGTTCTGTTGTACATCAGGTTGCTGTGAGTTGAAGCCAACTGGACAGCACCTAACAACATCTATTCCCCTATGCTTGAATACCCTCTTTTAGAAATATCAGTACAAAGCCAGTCCTTATGAGGTGGAGGTTAAAGATGTCTCAAATGCCCAACTTTTCCAAACTGCTGTGCCGTGCCACTCCATTATCTCTGAGATGAACCCTTCTTCCTCTGTTCAAATTTCTCCCTCCTCACTTAGGGTTCCGTATTTCACTGTAACATTTCACAGAACTCACAAACTCCCAAGAAAATGGCTCATGTGATGGTGTTGACGGTTGGCAAGCTGGCACGCTGGCAAGTTCCAGTTCTGTGGGTAGGTCTGGAAGAGTTTCCAACTCACTGTTTGCAAGGGTTGACAAACCCAAATCGGTGGGTCAGGTGATGGCTGCCGTCACAAGTCCAGGGGTGAGATGATGATGAACCAAATGCAGAATCAGAGCAAAAGAGTGAACTTTCCCAGAAAATTCCTATATATACCTCCATGGAAGCTAAGGGTAGTGACTTGAGTCACACCCTAGAGCAAAATGGGACTTGAGAGACATCCCACCCTAAACAGGGTTGTTGTTGTTAGGTGCCGTTGAGTCATCTCTGGCTCATAACGACCCTATGCACAGCAGAACCAAACACCACCTGGTCCTGAGCCAGCTCCATGATTCTTGCTATACTTGAACCCATCACCACTGCCACCGTATTAATCCATCTTGTTGAGGGCCTTCCCCTCTTTCATTGACCCTCCACCTTACCAAGCATGACATCCTTCTCCAGGAAATGGTCCCTTCTGACAACATGACCAAAGTAGGTCAGACGAAGTCTGGCCATTCTTGCTTCCAAAGAGCATTCTGGCTGCACTTCCTCCAGGACAGACCTGTTCATTCTTTTAGCAGTCCATGGTACTTTCAGCATCATTAGCCAACACCACAGCTCAAAAGCATCAATTCTTCTTTCGTCTTCCTTATTCATTGTCCAGCTCCAACATGCATATGAGGTGACTGAAAATACCACGGCTTGTGTCAGGTGCACCTTAGTCCTCAAGGAGACATCTTTGCTCTTCAGCAGCTGAAACAGGTCCTTTGTAGCTGATTTGCCCAGTGCTATATGTCATCTAATGTCCTGACTGCTGCTTCCATTGGTGTCAATTGTAGAACCAAGCAATGTGAAGTCTGGCAATTTCAAACTTTTCTCCATTTATCACGATGCTGCTTATTGGTGCAGTTGTGAAGATTTTTGTTTTCTTTATATTAAGATGTAATCCATACTGCAGACTGTATTCTTCAATCTTCATCAATAAGTGCTTCAAGTCATCTTCACTTTCAGCAAGCAAAGTTGTGTTGTCAGAGTATCGCATGTTGTTAGTGATTCTTCCTCCAATCCTGAGGCCACGTTCTTCTCCATATAGTCCGCCTTCTCGAATTATTTGCTCAGCATACAGATTGAAAAAGTATGGTGAAAGGATACAATCCTGATGCACTTCCTTCTTGATTTTAAACCATGCAGTGTCCCCTTTCTCTCTTCGAATGACAGCCTCCTGGTCTACGTACAGGTTCCTCATGAGCACAATTAAGTGTTCTGGAATTCCCATTCTTCTCAATGTTATCCACAATTTGTTATGATCCACACAATTAAATGCTTTTGCATAGTCAATAAAACACAAGTAAACATCTTTCTGGTATTTTTTGCTTTGAGCCAAGATCCATCTAACATCAGCAATGATTTCCCTCATTCCACATCCTCTTCTGAATCCAGCTTGAATTTCTGGAAGTTCACTGTCAATATACTGCTGCAACCGTTTTTTTAATTATCTTTAGTAAGATTTTACTTGCATGTGATATTATTGTTTGGTAATTTCCACATTCAGTGGGATCACCTTTCTTTGGAATGGGTACAAATATGGATCTCTTCCAGACAGTTGGCCAGGTAACTATCTTCCAAATCTCTTGGTATAACCAAGTGAGTTATTACACTTGGACTACAGCAGGGCATCCATTTGTTGAAACATCTCAATGGGTATCCTGTCAATTCCTGGAGTGGTGTTCTTCGCTAATTCTTTCACTGCAGTTTCAACTTCTTCCTTCAATACCATTGGTTCTTGAACATATGCCACCTTCTGAAATGGATGAAGATCGACCAGTTCTTTTTGGTACAGTCACTCTGTGTATTCCTTCTATCTTCTTTTGATGCTTCCTGCATCATTCAATATTTTGCCCATAGAATCTTTCAGTATTGCCACTCGAGGCTTAAATGTTTTCCTCAGTTCTTTCAGCTTGAGAAATGCCGAGTGTGTTCTTCCCTTTTGGTTTTCAGACTCCAGGTTTTTGCACAGTTCATTATAGTAATTGGCTTTGTCTGCTCGAGCTGCTCTTTGAAATCTTCTGTTCAGCTCTTTTATCTTGTCATTTCTTCCATTTACTTTAGCTACTCTTCACTCAAGGGCAAGTTTCAGAGTCTCTTCTGACATCCATTTTGGTCTTTACTCTCTTTCTTATATTTTTAATGACCTCTTGCTTTCTTCGTGGATGATGTTCTTGACGTCATCCCACAATTATTCTGGTTTTCAGTCACTGGTGTTCAGTGCATCAAATCTGTTCTTTAGATGGTCTCTAAATTCAGGAGGGATACATTCAAGGTCGTATATTGGCTCTTGTGGATGTGTATTAATTGTCTTCAACTTCAAGTTGAACTTGCATATGAGCAGTTGATGGTCTGTTCCACAAACAGATCCTGGCCTGGTTTTGGCTGAAGATATTGAGCTTTTCCATCGCCTCTTGCCACAGACATAGTCAATCTGATTCCTGTGTATTCCATCTGGTGAAATCCACGTGTATAGCTGCTGTGTTGACGAAAAAAGGTATTTGTAATGAATAAGTCTGGTCTTGCAAAATTCTCTCATTCAATCTTCAGCGTTATTTTTGTCACCAAGGCCAAATTTTCCAACTACCAGTGATTCTTCTTTGTTTCCAACTTTTGAATTCCAATCACCAGTGATAAGCAACACATTGTGATTGCATGTTCAGTCAATTTCAGACTGCAGAAGTTGATAAAAATCTTCAATTTCCTCATCTTTTGCTTTGGTGGATGGTGCATAAATTCAATTAATAGTAGTATTAATGGGTCTTTCTTGTAGACATATGAATATTATCCTATCACTGACAGCACCGTACTTCAGGAAAGATCTTGAAACATCCTTTGTGATGATGAATGTCATGTCATTATTCTTCAATTTGTCATTCCCGGCATAGTAGATCATAAGGTTGTCTGATTGAAAATGCCAAAAATCCATCCATTTCAGATCACTAATGCCCAGGATATCAATCTTTATGCATTACATTTCATTTCTGACAACTTCCAATTTTCCTACATTCATACTTTGTACATTCCATGTTCCAATTATTAATGGATGTTTGCAGCTGTTTCTCCTCATTTTGAGTCATGCACATCAGCACACGGAGGTCCTGAAATACTTACTTTATCCATAACTTTAAGGTTGGTTCTACTCTGATGGAGCAGATCTCTCCCAGATCTAATTTGAGTGTCTTCCAATCCAAGGGGTGCATCTTCCTGCACTGTGTCAGACAATGCTTCCAAGATATTCATAAAGTTGCCCAGTAATGTATCAGACAGTGTTTCTCTGCTATTCATAAGGTTTTCTCTGGGCAATTTTTGAGAAGTGGATGGCCTCCTCTTTCTTCCTAGTCTGTCTTAGTCTGTAAGCTGCGTTAAAACCTGTGCACCATGTACAACTCTGCTGGCATCTGAAACACTGGTGGCACAGCCTCAAGCCTTACAGCAATGTACAAGCCACACAGGATGACAAACTGACAGACAAGTTTGCCTCCCTTAGCTGTTGGAAACCTCTGCATCGCCCCTTACCTAATTCCTACCTGGAACCTATCAGTTTTTGGTCCCTGGATGCATCTGCTCCCTCCCTTTCCTGGCTCCAGAGGCTTGGGGCCTAGCCTTGCCTCCTGCCCCTTTTTACCTGGATATCCTGCTGCACAGGCATAGAGAACAGAATTCACAATATGTCCCAAAATGGGTGGTAACTTGAGTCACATTCTCTAGCAAAGCACATCTCAAGATATGTCCCATCCTAAGCATAGAGAAGAGGACTTACAATACATCCTAAAATGGAAGATGATGGCTAGCAGGGCCATATTAAGCAATTCACTGCACTGCAGGCCACTCCCTGGCGCTTCTAGCCATTAGCCCTTTCACACGTGAAGGAATAATTTGCCCTTCTCCATCACTTTAATAGCCCCAAAGCCATTAACAGTTAGTCCTTCAGTAGGGCAGAGAGTCTTAAAGGTAAGGTTATTCAGGTACCAGCTATGCAGGTCTAGTGCAGGTGTCCATCTGATCTGATCAGGCACTTCAAAAGTTTGTCTCATCAGCACCCTTTCTAGCTTCTGATAAAATTTAACTGAGAGAATATTATTCCCTTGTTCTGAGTCTCTCTTTACATATCAACATAATGTTAGATTTCCCCCACTACATAACCCCTTTTCTCATTCCTTTACCTTCAGCTATTACTTCTTCCTTCCTTTTGTCATTTATTTTCACCTAAACTCTCCTACCTTGGGAAAGGGCATCAGGTTCAGCTGTTGTGCCAGTCCAGATTGCTGATAGCAAGATCAGTCTAGCAAGTGCTTCCCCTCACTCCACTCCCATTCATGTTGGGTATGATTACATAGGTACAAAATTAGTGGGCTATCTCAACCATTGGTCAAGAGTGGTATTCACTGTCAGCTTCAATTTTGCCAGATTGGGGGAAGGTACAATCCATCCCATAGGGCCCTTGGGAATTCTGGTGTACAGGTTTAAGGGGTTACAGTCTCTTGCATAGGGATCACGCATCCCTCTGGCACCCACAGCTGCATCCTGGGTCCCAGGACCACAGCTTCCAGCAGGAAGAAAGCAATGTCAGGTGATGTGGGAAGAACTGTACAGTGGCACCAGCATCCGCCTCCACCCTCTCTTCCCAAAATTCCCCAGAAAAATGTAGGAATCTGACCAGTAGTAATCCTCCCTCCACCCCCCTCATGATGAGTGTGAGCACACACTCATGAAGGCATGTGAGCCAGCCCTTCATGCCTTTCCCTCCCCCCATTTTAGATAACAAATATTTCAATTGCCCATTCCAACTCTGTATTAAACCATTATTTTGAGGATGGTATACAATACAGTATGTCCACTTAATACACTGTTTCTTGGCCCACTGCTGCACCGTATGGGCTGTAAAGTATGTTCCTTGGTCTGAAAAAATAGAACTTGGTGGCCCAAATTGGTATAACATCTTTTGTTCCAATTCTTTAATGTTTTTGGCATTTGCATCTGTCACAGGATAAGCAAAGCCCAATCCAAAGTAAATATCTATTCCTCCGAGGACCCATTTACAGACACCTGGAGCCACTCACACCATTGGTCCTATATAATATTGACTTGCAAGCTGTGTGCAGGGTCTTCCCCCCAGGGCAATTTTCCCCGTAGCCACCTGTAACCTCTATCTCTTGGTGACAGACAGAGCAGTTCCTTATTGGCATTTTATGCCTCCAAGGGTGCAAGAGTGATGTGTCCAGATTCAAGCCATCTTTGCATTGCTGCAGCACCCCCACGTCCATTCATTTCATAGACCCAACGGACCACTTCAAGGGAGTGTACCAACATGTCTACTTGTTGGTTCCAATTGCCTTCCAATCTAGGAAGGGGATTCCTCTGATGAGCATCAACATGGCCTACTCTAATGTGCCCTCTGAATTCCCAGAGTGTTTTCCATAGGTCCATGCCCCACACAAGTGTCTCCTTATGTATGTATACTTAAGGTTCTGCGTCAGCTTGTCTGGGCCTGGTTTTGAGTAGCTGGACAGCTGGTGGTAGTATTCCCCATGATGAGACTGGTAATCAGCTCCATGACGGAATCTGCTGTGAGCAGCTGAGTAGCTGCTTTATGGATGTGGTCTGCTTCCCATATATAAAGAGAAGCTTTGGGAATGGTCTACAGCTTTACAGCACACTTGAACCCTACATGTAGCCAAATCTTCATTTAGCAGCCTGCCATGTTTCCTGCCAGTCTTGGGACTGTCTTTGGACTTGGATCAATTACCTACCATGTGGTTTGGTAGCATCTGGCTGTGTCTTTTTACTTGTCGACCTTGGGTTTGTCAGCCTTAGCAGCCAGCAGCTGCCTGAGTGAAGAGAGAGCCTCCAGCTTCAGTTGGCCAGGAGCAAGAGGCGGAGCTGAAGCCCAAGGTTGAGGGGTTTTCTCCCAGCCCCTAGAGCCTGGCACTCTGAACTCAGACTTCTAGCTTCTAAAACTGTAAGAGAATAAATCCCTGTTTGTTCAAGGCATCTATTTGTGGTATATTTCTGTCAGAGTGGCACTAAGTAACCAAAACACCTTAATAGGCCAAATATTCCATCACACATTTGCCTGACCATATAACCAAGCCATTGGCCATTTCACTACCCATTCATCAGTAAAAGTCCAAGCATCTGGGCTCTCACTATTGCCCAATTCTTCAAGGAAAACTACATGCAGTTCAGCCCATTGGGCTGACTTGTTCTTACCTTCTTTAATCAGGGTCTTTCCCTTTGCTGGTCTTAATGTAGGAGCTTTCCAAATCAATTGTTGGCCATGTACCCTAGAGCTGCCATCTATGAACCAAGTGGCCTTCTGCTGATCTGCACAAAGTTGTTCATAGGGCACTTTCCATGTGCCAATGGGTTCTAGTAGCTCCTTGGGTGGTTCCAGGGTAGGAATTATAGGAAAGGCTACCTGCTCATGGATACAGTAAATGCCTCCCTGCATTCCTCCAGTCACTGGTTCTTGTATGAACCATTTCCGTTACATTATGGAACTATTTTGGGCACTGCCTTCCTTATTAGAATGTTTCTGACATCACCCAAGACATTATGGGTATTTCAGGTCTCATGATGATTTTATGTCCTTCTGTCACTGAGGCATTCTCAATCAATGCCAAATAACAGGTGAGTAAGTGCCTTTCAAATGGCGTTTATCGTACTGGAAACTTTCTAGTCTAGCATCCCAGTGGTCATCATAGGGTGGCATTCTCAGGTTTTTGCCATGAGCTTCAATCTGCATAAGCATGTGTAACAGACACATCCAAAAGCATGTGTGAATGTGGATCAAAACAGCCTAAAGGAAAGGGAAGTGAGACCGCTTTTGTATCTCAGATGTAGCCTACTGTTGCTCAGGCTCCTAGTTTTCTTCTGAGTGGTTTCATGGATGGGAGCCATCAATACTTCCAGATGTGGAATATGTGTTCTCCAAAATCCAAATAGGCCAATTAAACATTGGGCTTCCTACTTAGTCTTTGGGGTAAGTAGTGACAGCAACTTTTTCTTGGTTGCCTGTAGAATGTGATGGGTGGATTTGGGCAGGGCCGTGGATATTTGTTAGATTTATTAACCAGCCTCTACTGGTCATGTGGGTCACCACTATTTTCAAATCTGCCCTAGCCTATTCTTCTGTGTTTGCTATTAACATAATAACATTGATGAATGTAATGTATCACTATACTTGAAATCTTCACCAAGCCATGACAGTAAGCAGGTGAATTTAAATTACCTTGCAGTAAGACATTGAAAGTATATGGAGAGTCTTCTCATGTGAAAGCAAACTGTAGCTGGCTCTTTTCTGAGATAGGGATGGAGTAAAAGGCATCTGCAAGATCAATCACTAAGTACCAGTCTCCTTTAACCTCCTTTGTATTTTCTGCACCATTGATACCATGTCTGAAACAGCTGAAGCCACCAATAGCACTACTTTATTTAGGCCTCAATACTCTACTGTAAGTTTCCATGACCCTTCTGCCTTTTTCACAGGCCATATAGGGCTGTTATACAGAGCATTTGTTGGCACGAATACTCTAGCCTTTAGCATGTACAGTGTAGTAAATTACTTTGTGTGGCTTTTCTACCCATAAGTCTTTGTAAACTCCAAGGTGGGATTTGCTATGAGCAACTGAGGAGCTCCTGATGGCTGAAGGTGTCCACCTGGAGTATTTCTGGTGGGAGTGGCACAAAACAATGTTCTGGGAGGTGCCCACTCTCTCTCAGGTGCTTAGAGTTCTGATGCTATAATTGGCTAGTTTGACCACCCTGCCGGGCTCAAAAGGAAGCCTCCTGGAGGCAGAACTCTCTCTCTGACTGCTGGTTGAGGAAGACGTGCTGCCAAAAGAGACACACGCCCCTGAAAGAGACACGTGTTGCTGGGAAAGAGATGCAAGAGACACACATTGCTGAGTGAGACACCAAGGGACCAGTGCTGTTGGGAAAGAGACTGTGAGAGACTGTTGGCCGAGGGACAGTGGGCTGGGAGAAAGACTGAGCATTTTTCTTGAACTCAAATTGTAGCCTAGTGCTTCCCTAATAAACCTCGTAATCTCTGTGTTCTGCGTGGCCACTGCAGCGAATTATCGAACCCAAGAGAGAGGCAGTGGGTGCTTTGGGAGGAACAGTTGGAGAAAGGGCTGGAGGGAGGCAGCATGTCTGGCCTGTCAGGAATAGGCCTTGGGTTACTGCTGGTAATCCTGTCTTGCTCTTGTGGGGTTCTAGGAGGTCAGAATATGAGGCCTCCTTGCTGTTTTAGCAGCATGTCTTTAATCAAAGCAGTAATTTCCTTTTGTCCACCAAGTATCCTACACTGTTTCAAGATAACAACCTGAGTGGGTTCAGGCAATTTCAGTGGTTCCCATTTGGCATGCCCAATCAGTATTGGTCTAAGGGAAGACTTGCATGCCTTCAGTTTTACAATATCAGGTAGAGGAAGAGTTCTCCAATTAGACATAATATCCATACCAACAATATATTCAGGTAAAGGAGATGCAACTACTTCATACGACATCTGTTTAAATCTTCCAATTCTCAACCAAACTTTCACCTTAGTCCCATCAACTGTTGGATCCCCATATCCCCCCAGTCTAAACTTAGGCCCCTTCAACATTTCATTGACAGGTTTAGGGATGATGGTACATTGGGCTTCTGTGCCCAAGAGTCCCAAGAAAGTCTCTTCCCCACCCCCAGGCAATTTTACCTGCACAGATTCTTATGGCCTCGGCAAACTCATCAACTGCTCCGCAGGAAGAAGATAAGGCAATCTATTTCTATAAAGATTTACCCACTAGATCACTTTGAGTCAGAATCAACTCGATGGCAGTGGGTGTGATTTGGTTTTTTGTTTAGCATTCTTGAAAAAAACTCTGGTGGTGTAGTGGGTAAAGCATTTGATTGCTAACCAGAAGTTCTGTAGTTCAAACTCACCAGCTGCTGCACAGGTGGAACATGAGGCAATCTACTTCTGTAAAGACTTACAGCCTTGAAAATCCAAGGCTGGTTGCTGTGAGTGAGAATCAACTTGATGGCAGTGGGTTTTAAAGTTCTTTAAGGAACTCTTGTGGTATAGTGGGTAAGACATTTGGCTTATAACTAGAAGGTCCAGCAGTTCAAACCCACCAGCTGCTCTACAGGAGGAAGATAAAGCAATCTACTTCCATAAAGATTTACAGCCTTGGAAACCCAATGGGGGTGACTATGAGTCAGAATCAAATTGATGGCAGAGGGTTTGGTTTTTATTTTAATCTTCATTAATGGTCATACATTCATTAATTAAATAGACATGGTAGAAAAATCAACTTGGAATGATGTGTTAAACCACCCTCATAAACAGTTCTCACACTTCAGTCTTCCACTATGTTTATTATCTGCATTTTCTCTGGTCTGTGAGTTGACAAAGCTCTGGACATCTTTCTTCATAGAACTGGCCTTGGATTTGGAAATGTGATCTTATTATATATCTGCCATTTGCTCCCTGGATTTAGGTTCTGTTGTAGAGCAGTCTTAGTGTTCAACTCTTCTCTATGTCCACCAGGTATAACTCTGCTGTTCTAATTCATTCTTCTTCAAGTCAGGGCTCCTCTCACACATTTAAACTTTTGTTTCCACTGACTACATTCTTTTTTCCAATGTTGCTCTGGTGTGTTAGAGCAGAAGTAACTTATAAATTGGAAAACAACACTCACAAACAGCCATGGATATTGGGTCCAAGAGAGAGGACAGAGAGGTATGACAAAGAGGACACATGTACATTTAAGCACAGGGTAATGGTATCAAGGATAGAATGAAATTTAATCATGTGATAAGGGTGTCTTCTGATAAGTAGCTCATAAGGAAAACAGAAAGTCAAATTTACTCATATTTTTTGGTAACTTTATTCAGGGCAGTTTCCAAAGGAGTTTGAACACAAATAACCACTGCCATTGAGTTGATTTCAACTCATAGCAATCCCCACTGGTTTTCCAAGACAGTAATCTTCACGGTAAATCTTTATACCCCATCTTCCTTCCATGGAGTGGCTTGTGGGTTAGCAGTCAAATGCCTTCAGCACTGTGCCACCAGAGCTCCTTCTGAACACAATGATGCCCAGTAAATATTTTACAGTTGCTTACTACAACTGTAAAAATGTGTGTGTACATGTGCATATACAAAACTCACACAAAATATACCAAAATGTTAACAGTGATTGTTTCTGAGAAGTAGAATTTTGAGTAATTACTTTTCTGTTTTTATCTTCATAACTGCTTTTAAAGTGTTTCCTAATACATCTAGTCTGTGTTAACTTATTGGAGGGGTGAAAAAAAAGATCTAAACAAAGGAGCAAATAACAGCAGCATGAATGTTAGGGAATTTACCTTAGCCCAACACCAAAAATAATGGCTCTAGCTAAAGGCAGTAATAGCCAACTTAAGCTAACACAAAGTAGAATCTGGACTGAATCCTGAAGCTTTACAGTATTCTGGTGTGTCTAAGCAGATGTAACCTAAATCTAGGCCTTCCTTAGATCATGTCATGTTTTCATAATCACAAAGAATTGGCTTCCATTCTAGTAGATTAGCTGCTAATATCCTTCCTGAGTCTTGCAATTGGCTGGAAAGACAACTGATCTCACTGTGGCTCTACCCAAGCTCCACAGAGCCAGGAAGGGGAGGAAGCACCAGGGACCACAAAGCAGCAGGATCTAGGTAGGAATTAGGTAAGGGGAAGGCGGAGGAGTTTTCCAACAGCTAAGGGAGACAAACTTGTCTGTCAGTTTGTCATCCTGTGGGGCTTGCAATTTTACTGTGCGGATTGAAGCAATGCCACCAGTGATTCAAATGTCAGCAGGGTTGAACATGGTGCACAGGTTTCAATGCAGCATACAGACTGAGATAGACTAGGAAGAACAAAGAGGCCATCCACTGCTCAAAAAACTGGTCAGGGAAAACCTTATAAATACCAGAGGAACACTGATACATTACTGTACAACTTTATGAACAGCTTGGAAACACTGTCTGACACAGTGCAGGAAAACAACCCCCTTGGGTCAGAAGGCACTCAAAATAGGACTGGGAAAGAGCTGCCTCATCAGAATAGAACCAATCTTAATGATATGGATAAAGTAAATCTTTTAGGACCTCCAAGTGCTGACGTGGCATGACTCAAATTGAGGAGAAACAGCTGCAAACATCCATTAATAATAGGAACATGGAATGTATGAAGTATGAATCTAGGAAAATTGGAAGTTGTAAAAAATGAAAAGGAATACATAAAGATTAATATCCTAGGCATCAGTAAGCTGAAATGGCCATTTTGAATCAGACAACCATATGACCTACTATGCTGGGAATGACAATTTGAAGAGGAATGGTGTGGCATTCATCATCACAAAGGATGTTTCAAGATCCGTCCTGAAGTACAATGCTGTCAGTGATAGGATAATATCCATATGCCTACAAGGAAGACCTGTTAATACCACTATTATTCAAACTACGCACCAACCACCAAAGCCAAATGTGAGGAAACTGAACATTTTTATCAATTTCTACAGTCTGAAATTGACCAAACATGCAATCAAGATGTGTTGTTATCACTGGTGACTGGAATGCAAAAGTTGGAAACAAAGAAAAATCACCGATAGTTAGACATTTACATAATTGGGCCTTGGTGACAGAAATAATGCTTGAGATCACATGATAAAATTTTGCAAGACCAATGACTTATTCATTGCAAATACCTTTTTTCAATAACACAAATGGCAGCTATACACATGGACATCACTAGATGGAATACACAGGAATCAAATTGACTACATCTATGGCAAGACACAATGGAAAAGCTCAATATCTTCAGCCCAAACAAGGCCAGGAGTTGATTATGGAACAGACCATCAACTGCTCATATGCAAGTTCAACTTGAAGATGGAGACAATTAAAATGAATCCACAAGAGCCAAAATATGACCTTGAATATATCCCTCCTGAATTTCGAGACCATCTAAAGAACAGATTTGATGCACTGAACATCAATGACTGAAAACCAGAAGAATTATGAGATGACATATAGAGCATCATCCATGAAGAAAGCAAGAGGTCAATAAAAATACAAGAAAGAGAGTAAAGACCAAAATGGATGTAGAAGAGACTCTGAAACTTGCCCTTGAGTGAAGAGTAGCTAAAGTAAATGCAAGAAATGACAAGATAAAAGAGCTGAACAGAAGATTTCAAAGAGCAGCTAGAGCAGACAAAGCCAATTACTATAATAAAATGTGCACAGACCTGGAGTTGGAAAACCAAAAGGGAAGAACACACTCAGCATTTCTCAAGCTGAAAGAACTGAGGAAAACATTTAAGCCTTGAATTGCAATATTGAAAGATTCTATTGGCAAAATAGTGAACAATGCAGGAAGCATCAAAAGAAGATGGAAGGAATACACAGAATCACTGTACCAAAAAGAACTGGTAGATATTCATCCATTTCAGGAGGTGGCATATATTCAAGAAACAATGGTATTGAAGGAAGGAAGAAGTTGGAGCTACACTGAAAGAATTGGATAAGAACAAGGTTCCAGGAATTGACGGAATACCCATTGAGATGTTTCAACAAACGGATGCCCCACTGGAAGCACTCACTCAGCTACGCCAAGAGATTTGGAAGACAGGTACCTGGCCAACTGAACGGAAGAGATCCATATTTACCCATTCCAAAGAAAGGTGATCCCACAGAATGTGGAAATTATTGGACAATATCATTAATATCTCATGCAAATAAAATCTTACTGAAGATAATTCAAAAACGGTTGCAGCAGTATATTGACAGAGAACTTCTAGAAATGCAAGCTCGATTCAGCAGAGGGCATGGAATGAGAAATGTCACTGCTGATGTCAGATGGATCTTGGCTCAAAGCAAACACTATCAGAAAGATGTTTACTTGTGTTTTATTGACTATGCATAAGCATTTGATTGTGTAGATCATAACAAAACTGTGGATAACATTGAGAAGAATGGGAATTCCAGAATACTTAATTGTACTCATAAGGAACCTGTACATAGATCAGGAGACTTCACTCGAAGAGAAAAAGGGGACACTGCATGGCTTAAAATCAAGAAAGAAGTGCATCAGGGTTGTATCCTTTCACAAAATTTATTCAATCTGTATGGTGAGCAAATACTCCAAGAAGCTGGACTATATGAAGAACAACGTGGCATCAGAACTGGAGGAAGACTCATTAACAACCTGTGATATGCTTACGACACAACTTTGCTTGCGAAAGTGAGGGTGACTTGAAGCACCTACTGATGATGATTGAAGAATACAGTCTGCAGTATGGATTACATCTCAATATAAAGAAAACAAAAATCCTCACATCTGCACCAATAAGCAGCATCATGATAAATGGAGAAAAGTTTGAAATTGCCAAAGACTTCACATTGCTTGTTTCTACAATCGACGCCAATGGAAGCAGCAGTTAGGACATCAGACGATGTATAGCACTGGGCAAATCATCTGAAAAGGACCTCATTCAAGTGCTGAAAAGCAAAGATGTCTCCTTGAGAATAGGGTGTGCCTGACACAAACTATGGTATTTTCAGTCACCTCATATGCATGTGAGAGCTGGACAATGAATAAGGAAGACCGAAGAAGAATTGATGCTTTTGAGCTGTGGTGTTGGCAAAGAATGCTGAAAGTATCATGGACTGCTAAAAGAATTAACAGGTCTGCCCTGGAGGAAGTGCAGCCAGAATGTTCCTTGGAAGCAATAATGGCCAGACTTTGTCTCACCTACTATGGTTATGTTGTCAGAAGGGATCATTCCCTGGAGAAGGATGTCATTCTTGGTAAGATGGAGGGTCAATGGAAGAGGGGAAGGCCCTCAATGAGATGGATTGACACGGTGACAGCAGCGATGGGCTCAAGTATAGCAAGGATCACAGAGAAGGCGCAGGACCAGTCGTATTTTGTTCTGCTGTGCATGGGGTCGCTATGAGTCAGAGACGACTCGATGGCACCTAACAACAACTACCCTTTTACCTGGGTGTTATAGCTATTCCAAACATAAAGGGATCTACTCTAAAACAAATAGAACCCATATAACATTAAACATGCCGTATTTTTCTAGTTCTTAAGTATATACTGACAGCCTAACTTATACCAAGATATTTTAGATTATGGGTATACAAAGAGGACTAATGAGACAATGTCTCTGTGGTAATTAAGTTTGTGTCTCAACTTGGCTAGGTCTGGTTGAGTGGCTGGGCACCTGGATGTAGTATTCCCCATGATGAGACTGGTAATCAACTCCATGGTGGAATCAACTGTGAGCAACTGAGTAGCTGCTTTAGGGATGTAGTCTGGTTCCTGTATATAAAGAGAAGTCTTGGGCAACAGTCTCTAGTTTATGGCATGTTTGAACCCTGCATGTAGTGCTCTGCTGACCTTGGTACTTTCAATGGACTTCAATTAATGGCCTGCCATGTAGTTTGGTAACATCGGGACTGTACCTTTTTACTTGTCAACCTTGGCCTTGTCAGCAGTCAGCAGCTGTCTGAGTAAAGAAAAGCCTCTAGCTCCAGTGGGCCGGGAACAGGAGGCAGAGCTGAGCCCATGGTTGAGGAGCTTTCAGCCAGCCCCTAGAGCCTGGCACTCTGAACTCAGACTTGAAGCTTCCAAACCGTAAGAGAACAAACTCCTGTTTGTTCAAGCCATCCCATTTGTGGTATATTCCTGTCAAAGCGGCACTAGGTAACTGAAACAGTCTCCCTCCTCATGGATTTTAAATTCTACTGGAGGGTGTAGGCAATTAAAAAAGATATAAAAGTAAGATAAGGGTACTACTTTTAATAGGTCATTCAGTGAAGTTAAACAAAATGACACTTAGATAGAGACTGAAAGACTTGAAGGAGTAAATAGTGCGGACATTTGGGTGAAGACATTCCTGGCAGAGAAAACATTAAGTGCAAAGACCCTGAGGTAGCATCTTCATAGGGCTGAATAACAGGGTGGCTGGAGACTAGTGAGTAAGGAGAGAGTCCTGGTCAGACAATGAGTAGTATATTTACATTTTGAGTAAACATTCAGGGTAATATATTTAACATTTTAAAAGGATCTTTCTGGCCATGTGTAAGGTATAGCTAAATGCAAGAGCAGATGTCAAGGGTTAGAGCATAGCAAGAGTCCAGGCTAGAGATAATGGTGGCTTGAATGAAGGTGGTGGAAATGGAAAATGTGGAAATGGAGAAAAGTCAGATTCAGAATCAATTTCAAAAGCAGTAAAACTCAGAGTTTTGCAGATGTGGAATGTGAAAGAAAGTGACACATCATGGGTGAGGCTAAAATCTGGACATCAGCAATTAGATGACACCATTCTCTAGAAGGAAAGAACTATGGGAGAAACAAATTTGATAGAGAAAATAAAAAATTCAAACTGGGACACAATTAGGTTTAGGTACACAGTTGAATATGAATCTGAAGTTCAGGGGAAACTTTTGACAAGAGATGGATCCTGATGAGTCCTCAGCACAGGAATAATATTTAAAGTCATTTCAGGAGTGAATGTAGCTAAAGAGAAAAATCCAGGAGTACAGTCCAGAGACTTCAACAGAGGTCAGAATAAGGAAACGCTAGAGGACTGACAGGGAGCAGTTATAAGATAAGGGAGAAATCAAGAGAGGTATGTCCCAACTGTCAACTGGACAAAATGTCCAACAGGATGTACCTTGAACAAAATGACTGTCTAAAGATTCTTTGTCTCATCTCTGATCTCAGTCCTGGGAGAAAGGCACTAACTTAGATCTAATTTAAGTTCTCCACATTCCTTTGAATCGAAATATCATCATGGGTTTCTCTAGCCCTGAACCCAGTCTTGCGTCTTCCCCTTTCCCTCCAGCTGGTGTCACTAGGGAATGTCAGTGGATTCCATACATGCTGAAGAGACCAAATTGTGCAGGGTGAAATATCTTGAGAGCCAAGCGTTGTCGTTGTGAGAATTGTAAAGCCAAAGGAAATTGTAGGCATGTTATTCTGACGCACTGAAGAGGAAATGAGCCTCAGATGTAGGCAAGTTTCTTTTGTTCTAGCTCTGTGCAATGGATACTTTAAGTAATAAATTATTTCCTTATTCTTCTACCCTATTCAGTTAAATTTATTCTTAGCTAATGTTGGGCATCCTTCAGGAGAGGAAAATAATAAAGACTATAATCACTGAAAACCCAAAGTTCCAATAGAACCACCTACTTAACACATCAATGGCAAAGAAAGGAGATCACCTTTCTTCCTAGGGAAGTTAAGGGCCCCCTCTTGTTAACTTCAGTAGCCTGCAGATCCTTCTGACTTGCTATTAACTGCAAGGATTATTAGTAGCATTGTAATACTACACTGCAGTGTAGACTAAAAAGTAAAGAAAAACAGTACCACCCTGGCTGTTTATTTAACTTCACTGATAGGAGCTCTGGTGGCATAGTGCCTAAGGCATTTGACTGCTAACCAGAAGGCTGATGGTTCAAACCCACCAACCACTCCTCGGAAGGAAGGGCAATCTACTTCCATAGTGATATTGCCTGAGAAACCCAAGGAGGGGTCACTATGAGTCAGATCCGACTTGATGGCTGATGGCAGTGTGTGTGTTTGGATATATTCAATGAAGTTGGTGTGACAAGTCCACCAAGAATGTCACCTGAGTCAGCACAGGTAGACTATATAGGGGGACATCATCTTTCAA
Organism: Orycteropus afer afer; assembly: GCF_000298275.1. Lineage (NCBI taxonomy): Eukaryota > Metazoa > Chordata > Mammalia > Tubulidentata > Orycteropodidae > Orycteropus > Orycteropus afer. Next base: position 1,901,883 of record NW_006921833.1, read on the forward strand.
ACCAGTATTTTATATATATATATATGTATTTGTTATCTGTGATGACGTTTGTAATGTATCTGACAAAAGATGTTTATTGCAAGACCAAGGCACATAAAGTGAAGGACACAAGGACATTCATTTCATGCATACAAGTTACTCTGTGGTCTCATCAACTTACACCAAAGGTAGTTCAGTACACTTGAAGAGATGATTTACTCAACGATGCTTAATTCTTTCACCCTAAACCCTTCCTCCCCACATCAACTTCTATTATCAGAAAAGATAACTCCTCATACAAGGAGTTAAAATGAAAGTACCAACTCCAACTTCGGGGAAAAACAGATTAGAATAGATTACTGTATCCCAGTATATGTGTGCTCCAGACCACTAGCTATTTTCAGTGTTTTGCTAGTTTTTTAGAGTTTTTTTGGGGGGAGGACATGTTGTGTGTGAATTTTTTTTTTTTTTTTAATAGACAAATAAGGTTGGAGAATGTCTAGCTAAACTAGACATTTAACTAGCTTTCTTGAATGAAGTTTCTCTTAAAGCCTTTACTACAGGAATATTGCTGTACAGTCGATTATGACTCATGGCAACTGCTTGTGTCAGAACTCCTACATAGTTTTCTTGGCTGTAATCTTTAGGGAAGCAGATTGCCAGGCCTTTCTTCCACAGTTATCACTGGGCGGGTCTGAACCACCAAACTTTAGGTTAGTAGTCAAGTGCAGACTGTTAATGCTACTCAGAGATCTTGCTACAGTAACAGTGCACTGAAAATCTCTGAGACAGATACATAGTATTATATATTTTCCAAATTTTTTTTGGCTTTTAAGAGTCCTTTTCTATCACAGCATCTTATGGGATCAGTGTTCCTTGGAAAATGTTTTGGAAAACAGCAACACAGAAGTTCTCCATTACACCTCCCATTTGAAACTCTATTGATTTTCCATAGCCCTTTGGTCACACTTTATTGAAGATGTGTTCATGTTATGTTTTAAAACATCCATTTGTACTAGTTTGTGAACTCTATGAGGCCACAAATGTCTCCTTCATTTCTTTATTCTCAGGACTCAACACAACGCCAGGAAATAAACAGAGTAAATGTTGAATAAGTACATGAGGCCTGAATAAATGAATGAATGAATGAGCATTTGTTGATATGGCTCATCCATTTTTTTTCAGAGTGGCAAGAACCTAGCCAAGCAAAACTACCTGTGGTAGTGGTAGCCATGGGTAAAGGAAGGCACACAAATTTCAATGGACTGGAGTTTCCCAGGGCTTGCTCCTGGACAAGAAGCAATCTAAGCAAAACCAGGGACAAAAGTCAAAGATGTAGCATTACCAAAAATGACTGGTGAAGCAGAAAGAAACATTTCCAAACTAATAATAAATACCAATCAGTCATGCCACAAAAAAAAAAAAAAAAGTTATTTTTCTCTTCTCTTTATACAGGATATTATAAAACTGTTGTCATATGAAGAAATGAAAGGAAGAGTATGTAGCACAAAACAAATCAGGGAAAAAATGACTATGGAGTATCAGAGAGATCATTACAAAAATAATAATAATTTATTTTTCTGGATTTTGTTGAAATTAGTAATTTTTTGATGTGTAATTACAAATAAATATTTATTGTCTTACCTAAATTTATATACATAAGTTTTATATTTTTTAAAATAGAATTCCACAAATTATGTAACCTTCAGGACACACATAACTCTGATTTCCCTGAGTTAGAAATTATTAATTAAAATCATGCAGGTAGAAAACAAGTAAGATTGAACTTGATTCTAGCTAAGGCTGTTTGCTCTGAGCTCTTTCCATTGTATCATCTTCACCTTCATCATTTATACCTTAGTGTGAATGAATTTCAGCTCCTCTTGAGAAGACATAAGTTTGAAGGGGAGAGAAAATCAATGAGGCTTCTAGAGACGGGGATACATAGGCCCACAAAGAAGAGGCAGAGGTACCTGAAGATAAACTATTCTTACTTCATTATTTTGCTTCAGCTTGTGCCACTGGCCTCCTGTGACAAGGCTGGCTATCAACAATTATTGACTGATTATACATCAGTATGGATTTACTCTGTCCTTGCCCTTGAACTTCTAGAAATTTGACTATGTTTTCACAATTGTCATGTCCATGAGATTGTCTGATCAGGAAAAAGAAAAATCTAGTGTGCTCTTTGTTTATAGAAATTGCAGTCTCAGAGGCACCAATCCGTTTTCACTTCTGAATGCCTTTTATTACTATGGTGGTTGTGTTATTGGTAAACATCCCATGGCAATTTTATGGCATGACCAATAAATGTAATAAATAATTAAAGCTAGCAGTAAGCATGCTAATCAAGCCATAGGATTTTATCCTAAAACAATTACACCAGTAATTTCAAAAAAGTTAAAACAGACAGATAAGCAAACCAATCACACGTAAGATTTTATTTTTCTGGATGCTTCATGGCTGCTTTGCTATGAAAGCTAGTGGGAGAACCTTCTTCTGGGGACTACTTCCTGGTTCACTTTGTACCATGCTAAAACTAGATGCACAAGGTTCTACAACAGGAGTAAATCTCAAAACACCTTATACATAGGTGAGGCAACTGAATACTGTATTTTTTGCCAACAGCAAGCAACAGGCAACCTTTACTTTTATTAATGGAGTCCGGCTGATATGAGCAGACAGAATTGAAAGAGAAGAGGAATGTGCTTTATCATCTGTAGCCGAATTTCAATTTTCTCTTTCAAGTGCAGTTGAATGCATTTTCTTTGCAACCCAAAGACAGAAGATCTTGATTACTCTTGCAAGAATAATCTGAGCCTTTGTGTGGAGAAGATAGGGAAAATAAATAGTCTCTCCAGATGATGTGTCAGCTTGTGAACTTACAAAACAAGATATATTCTTGGAGGTAAGGAAATTAAATTAAGGTGAAATGGTGGACCCATTAAAATGACAACTGAAGGCTTATTTTGTAGGCCATGGCTGGCTTCCCAATTGTCCTCTGTCCTTAGCCTCACCTCTGGGGCACAGACAACAGAACAAGAAACAAACAGGGTCAAGACAGGGCAAATTGTCTGGGAATAAGGGTTATTCAAGCTGTAGGCTTTGTCACGAACTGCCAGCTCTTTTGTCAAATTAAGGTTCTAATTCCCTTTTCCTCTATCCTCTTTCCTTACCACCCCTTGTTTCAGGTCTTAGAACACAAAAGTTATCTCTCCTGATTTCTTCTCTTCTTTATCCATAAAACAGACCAGTCCAACACCAGCTCAACCCTATTCTTTCTCCATATTGCAGGAGAATAATAAATATGTGCCTTCCAAAGAATTGGGAAAAGCTGTGATTCTGTGTGTCACTTTTACTTTAGTCTCATCGACAGAAAAACAATATTTGAGCTTCTGCTGAGAAACAAGGTAGTCATTAATCCCTACAAGACCAGAAGACATTAATGTTGTGAGCAGGAGGGACTTTTCACAGACCATTACTGTTCTCCCTCAAGTATTCTGTTTTCTCATGCATTAGGCAGGATAACCACCATGGCTGCTGACTCAGCACTGATCTCCAATCTCTCTTGCCTCTCCAGCATAGTCAAATTAAATAGCTCCCTCACAAATTTTCTAACGAATCAATTTGCAATAATGGGGATAATGGGACAACAGTGATTTAAAGTACAGATTTACATGGAAATAAGATAGGGCTTCCCCACTGCATATCCTACCCGTAACCTGGCTAATACTTTAAACCAGAAAACTAACAAGGATTTCTCAGACATCAGCTACACTAAATATCATTATTCCTTCATCTTTTCTAAGAAGTCACTAACCTCCCTGGCTATGTTCTCTGACCTCTACCTCTGTTTCTCCTTCTAAGAAGTCTCTGTGAGCTTCTTCTAAAATCTACTCTTTGGCTTTATAACTCAGAGGGCTTACTTCCTCTCAAGACTGTTATCAACTTTAGGTTGGTGAATTCTAAGTCTTTATCTCCAATCTAACATTCCAGTTCAATGTATTCAATTTCTGCATGGATTTTCCTTTGGTATGTAATGGCCAACATCTAATGCACATAAAGATTAATTTACCAACATCTTTATCAAACTAAGGAGCTCTGGTGCTGTAGTGCCTAAGGCATCTGACTGCTAACCAGAGGCTGGCAGTTCAAACCCACCAGACACTCCTCAGAAGGAAGGTTGGGCCAATCTACTTCCATAGTGAAATCGCCTCAGAAACCCAAGGAGGGGTCACTATGAGTCGGATCTGACTTGACAGGAGTGCATTGCATTTGCATTATTATCAAACTTACATTCAGGATTCTTCAAATCCTAAAGTTACCCCTGAAATGCCTTTTTGCTTCATTCATAAATTAAGTCTATGAAAACTGTTGATATTTTTTGAATTCTCTGTTTCAAAAGCCACGGTTATATTAGATGTTCACATCATTTATTGCTTAGATTACCCCAGTCTTTACCTAATTGGTCTTCTTGACTCAATTCGTTCTCCATTCAATCTGCCAATGACCAGTTTTTCTAAAATACTGTTTTTTATTCTTTCACTTTCCACATGGCCTATAGAATCTGATTTAAATTCTTTGGTCTAACTGGATAGGTTCATTGTTGTCAGCATGTCTCCTCCTGTTCCCTAATCACAGAATTAATCACAGCGTACTGTAAACTTACTACATTGTAAACTCCTGAAGGCAAAGGTTGTTCCTCACTTGTTGTTCATCATTGTATTCCACTACACTTATGAATTTAACAAACATATGTTCAAGAAATAGAGATGCTGTCTTTTATCTTAACTTCTCTTCCAAAAGAAGGCTCAACTCATATACTAACACCTAAATATTTTAAATTATCCCAACTTCCATTTATCCTTCCTCGCTTTCAACTACTGCAGCTTAAAATGTTCTGTATTACATTATGTGCTAATAATTTTACCTTTAGTACCTTGTCTTTCCAGCTGGATTTTACAGTACCTTGTCTATTTGAAAAATTATCATGGCATTGTTATTGTTGTTGTTGTTATGTGCCGCAAGTCAGACCCTACTCATAGTGACCTCTCCTTGGGTTTCCAAGGTGGTATCACTACAGAAGTACATTGTCCAATCTTCCTTCCGAGGAGTGGCTGGTGGGTTGGAACTGCCAGCCTTCTGGTTAGCAGTCAAGCTACCAGAGCTCCCATCATGGCATTAGACAAGAAAAAAAAAAAAAAAAGAAAGAAAAGAAAACTTATACCTAAAATCTAAAAGACGACTTAAGAAAGGCAAGTGAAAAGGTATTATCCCCTAACTACTCAGTTTATCTACTAGAGAAAAGAGTAAGTCTTAAGATCTTAGTAGGCATAAAATCTATTTCAATAAAGCTCTGGTGAGAATAGAAACCTAAGTGTACTTCAAAGAAGCAGACTCAGTGATCAGTCACATTTTCATGTGTGCGCACATATGTGCTTGTGTGTGTATGTGGGGGATATATGTCCATGGACGGGACAGTACTTTATTATCAATGAAGGAGAGAGATGGAGTTATAAACTAAACAATGGCTGTATGTACGAAAATGTAGACTACTCTTTGTAGGTCTCCGGCTCATGATAGATACTATCCAACCTAAATTTCTACTCTAAATTGCAGTTACCACAAAGGTAGAAGCCAGACCCATTATGCCAATGGATCTTCCACATAAAAGAAAACATCAGAAGCATTCCACAATCTCCTTATACTCCAATATTCCCCAGCATTCTGTTTTCCTAAACCACTGTGCTTAATCATTAAGCTTATAGTCAGCCAGAGTGGCTCTGCCTCCAGAAAAAGGAATCAGCTACTTACGAAGACATTCACCTACCCTACCTATGATTTTGGGAATCCTCCTGGAACCACTGTTGACAGTTTACATTTTTGAGCAAAGAATCATCCAAAATGGATTAACTAGATTAAATGTATAGTTATTCTATGCCCAAGGTTGAAAGTTTACTCCTAATCCTATTTCTTATCCCAAATTATGACAGCACATTGTCCAGCATATTTTACAGTGGTGCTGCAATGAGATTAAATGACAGACTTAAGAAATTCTAAGAACAAAATTCTATTATAAAGATCCCTCAAACTTGAAAATGACCCTCTTAAATTATTAAATTCCAAAGAAGTGCAAAGATTAAACCACCCTGAAAGTTCACAAGAAAAAAAAATTAAGTTCAAAGGAATTAAAGTCTATAATTTAATTCCCATATACATGTAAGCTACAGCTTAAAGATGTTAAAATGAGAATGCTAGATAAAAGCCCCAAAATCATCCTGATAAGTTTCTTCTGCTTCTTCTCAATCAGAGGCACTCTCAATGCCTAGAATGGATACAGTTCCTTCAGTGATTCAGAAACTGTACAACATAAAAGACAAGTTTTTACTAGCCACATTCCAAAAAGTCCAAAGAAAAATCATCTGGATAAAGATAACGTTGAATCTGTATCATACTCTATGCCTGGTGGTAACTATAAAACAGATCAAAGATCTAAATGTAAAAAGAAAAGAAAAATGAAACTATGAAAGTATTAAAAGAAAATCTAAACAATTCCTCTATATACTCAGAACATATTCCTAAATATGACCCCAAATCCAGAACCTATAAAAGATATTATAAATGTCACTACATTAAAAAAAAAAAGTAGAGTCAAAACACAATTGACACTCTGAGAAAAAAATATTTGCAACTCACATAATAAGCAAAAGGTTCATCTCTACTAAATGAAAAAAGCAGCTGGAAGGAAAAATAAATAATTCCTCTGAAAAAAAGACAAACAACAGAGGAAGGAGACATTTTACAGAAAAGAAATTCAAATGGCCCTTGAAAAATGGAAAGATGTTCAACTCATTCATGTTATTATTAAATAATAAATACAAATTTAAACAATCCTGAGATAGCATTTTTCACGTACCAAATTGGCAAAAGCCCCAAAATTTGGTAATACTCTGTTGGTAAGGTTTTTGCAAAAAAGGCAAGAAGGCCACATCATCTGACCTCCTCTAACCAACAAGAGGAAGACAGAATCACCATCAGTAGCCCAAGGCCTATTACTGCAAGGCCAGACTTGCTGCCTCCCTCTAGCCTTCTCACCAATCGTTCCTCCCAAAGCACCCACCACCTCTCTCCTGGTTATAATTCACTGCAGTGGCCACACAGAACTCACAGATTATGGGGTTTATTAGGGAACCACCAGGCTACAATTCGCGTTCAGGAATAACGCTCAGTCTCAGCCAGCGTCTCTCAGCCAACAGTCTCTCTCCCAGAAGTACATGTCCCTTGGCATCTCTCTCAGCAATGCGTGTCTCTCAGGAGCACGTCCTTCCTCAGCCATCAGTCAGAGAGAGTTCTGCCTCTAGGAGGCCTCCTTTTGAGCCCAGCAGAGTGGCCAAACCAACCAATCATAACATCAGAATTCTAAGCACCTGAGAGAGAGCAGGACCCTCCCAAAATATTGTTTAGTGCCACTCCAATAGAAACACCCCAGGTGGACAACTTTAGCAATCAGGAGCTCCTCAGTTGCTCATGGCAAATTCCACAAAGACTTATGGGTAGAAAAGCCACACTAAGTAATTTACCACACCGCAGCTTTGAAAAAGCAGAATTTTCACCTTGTAAGCAGGCCACAAAATGGTACAATGTTTCATTCATTCATTCATTCATTTATTTATTTATTTTGGTGGGTGAAGTATTTGGAGAATTTAAATAACATTTAACATCCAATTATACAAGGAGCTTTGGTGGCACAGTGCCTAAGGCATTTGACTGCTAACCAGAGGTTGTTGGTTCACACCCACCAGCCACTCCACAAAAGGAAGATGACATAATTCACTTTTGTAAAGATTTACCACCTCAGTGGGGGTCATTGTGAGTTGGAATCAACTTGATAGCAGTGGGTTGTTTTTTTTTTTTTTTCCCCTTGGTATCCAATTATACACTTCTAGCAATTATACTTCTAGGAATTTAAACTACAGACATACCTGCCCAAAATGATATCTATATAATGTTATAGTCCCATTAGTCTTAATCCTAAAAAAAGAAAAAATGGAAACAATCTAAGCATCCATCCCCAAGGCACTGTTTCAAGAAACTATGATATATTCACATAAGAAATATTAATACTATGCAGCTTTTTAAAAAAAAAATGAGAACTCTCCATATAATGATGTGGAAATATTTCCAGAATATGTAGTTAAGTAAAAAAAAAAAAAAAAGGTGCACACCAGTATATCAAGTTATTTTTTCTGTAAATAAAGAGAAAAATTAAGAATATATAGTTATATTTATATGTATTTGCATTTCAAAATGACACAAATGCATAAATAGTAGGACCTACTAAGTAGGTCCTAAGTAGGTTTATGTACCAAGTCTGACTCTGGAGCTAGCCTGCCTAGGTCTATCTGTGCCAAGTATAAATTACTTTAACTCTCTGAATCTATCTACAAAATAGGAATTCTAGTCATTCTTATCACATAGAGTTGTTACAAAGAATAAATAAGTTACCATTTGCAAAATATTCAGAACAGTATCAGGCACTTAATATTATGTGTTTTTTCAATCAAATAACCTAATAAGTAAAACCTGTAGGGGATGGCTAGAGACAAGAACAGGAGTAAGGTTTGCCAATCCACATATACCTGTTTATATCATTTGTTTTTTGAACCTTATGCAAAAATAACAGTGAAAGAACACAAACTTAACAAAGCACCTGGCTCCATATCTCTGAAATTTAAATACAAGCCATTCCCAAATCCTAGAAGAGTTATCCCAAATATTTTATATTCTTAGAAACCAGAATTTAGTGGCATCTAAAGAAGGGGCTATGAAAATACTCTTGGTTTCAACCTCACTAGCATGTTCTATCACCAGTACAGAATGCAGAGACTGTTATCAACAGATGAATTCTGGCACCATGAATTCATCCTTTCTAGGAGAAAAATGCAGAATTCATGCTGTTTCCTCGCTCAGAGAATGACATCTGAAAAATCCTTGCCTTACAGAAAAGTTTAAAAATTTGCAATCAAGACGATTTATTTATTTTCCAATATAATATATTTTAAAAACTTCTTTATTTCCATTCTCTGCTTGAGCTGTTTCCAGCACTTTGGTACTGCAGGAAGTGGGCTCTGTCTTACTAACTAGTCTACTATCTCCAATGAACAGACATTTTCAATCCTGTACCATAGTGGCGGCTCTTTTCACTGCCTCTTGTTAGGGAACTGCTAAGCTGCTGAAACCTGCCTCATAGGGAGGGTGTTTCTCTTATAACCATTTTCACCTGGAAAATCACTCTCAACAGATTCCTGAACTGAAGCTGCAACTGATGCTTCAGATGCCTGTGCCCTGAGAGGCCTAATGAGAACTAATAGCGGTTCCATGTGTTACTTTAGGCACTGTCTTTCATCACTGAATTGTTCAGACCTTGAATAGTATGTTTTGGGGCTACGTATTTTTTCTGCAGAGGAAAATAGGCCCCTAGTTTTATTTTCCTCAGTTCTTCCCCTATACCTATGAGAAAGTATTAGCTCAGTTTTTACCTATTTTAATCTGCTTAACAAGTTGTTTCTAACTGCTTAATTTAGCCTCTTCTCCAAATCATACAGGATTAATACCGTTTTCTAGAAATGAATGCTTGCCTTTCTTCTTAATTTTTCTGGTCATTAGTTGTGCCCCCCCCCCCAGCAACATACTCCTCTATTTCTTATCTTGTAGAGTCTTCTCTAACAATAACAATAAAATCACCAAATTCTGACTTTACAACTCTTTCCCTTCTATCTGAGTTGGATAACTCCATTCAGGAAGTTTTCTTTCGGCAGAACATCTAATCCATCCAAGCTTGAATTTAACTTACCATCTTCCTGCCTCACAAAAACCAAAGCACCATTGAGTTGATTCCTACTCATAATAAGATAGAATAGAACTTCCCCACAGGGTTTTCCAGGTTGTAAATCTTTATGGAAGCAGACTGCTTCATCTTTCTCCCAGAAATTAGCTGATGGGTTTGAAATGCCTACCTCTGGTAGCGTAGTGCCTAAGGCACTTGACTGCTAACAAGAAGGCTGGAGGTTCAAACCCACCAGCCACTCCTCGGAAGGAAGATGGGGCAATCTACTTCCATAGTGATACTGCCTCGGAAACCCAAGGAGGGGTCATTATGAGTCGGGTCCCACTCGACGACACATAACAATAACAACCTTTTGGTTAGCAGCCAAGTGCTTTAACCACTGCACCACCACAGCTGCTTTTATTTTCCTGCCTACCAAAAAACCAAACTGGAAGACCTGGTGGCATAGTGGATAAGGCATTTGGCTGCACCAGAAGGTTAGCAGCTCAAACCCACCAGCTACTATGTGGAAGAAAGATGGGACAATCTATGCCCAGCTCTTTTTAGTATGTCTCATCTTGACTGAGTCTTGTCTTCTGAGTCCTAATTCTCAGCATATTCCTTCAAGACACAAACTAGGCCCGAAAACACCTTAATGATTATCTTGAAACCACTTATGATGTTTCTACAAAACTTAGTCTTCCCCAAACTTTAAAAACCAAACCAAACTCACTGCCATCGAGTCAATTAGACTCACAGCGACCCCTCCTTGGGTTTCCAAAGCAGTATCTCTATGGAAGTAGATTGCCCAACCTTCCTTCCAAGGAGTGGCTGGTGGTTTCAAATGCCAGCCTTCTGGTTAGCAGTCAAATGTGTTAGGCAGAGGCAGTTCTAATTGCCGTTAACATTGTCCTTTATTTATGACCTCTCCATAGTTCCCTGTTGCCTGGATTTCTCTGAAGAAGTAATTCCATTTAACATCTTGCCTATTCCTCATTTTAAGTTGGGGCCCAATCCCATATATCAATCAAGTAATAATTAAACATCTCTCCTTTCTGCAACACTGTTTCCATTATCTCCACTCTGCTGGAGAGCATTTGGATTCCCTCAAATCTGTTTCCCTCTTTGAAATGTCTACCTGAACTTCACATTCTCATCTTCTATGTCACCTCTGTCAAGCCCATCCCCTAATTTCTCAAATTTTCCCCCAAAAATGTTCTCTTTTCCTCCAGATCTAGCCCGTTTTTTTAAATAGTTTTTGTTTGTTTGTTTGTTTTTCATTCTTCCACTGTTGTTGTTGTTGTTATGTGCCGTCGAGTCAAACCCGACTCATAGCGACCCCTCCTTGGGTTTCCGAGGCAGTATCACTACGGAAGTAGGATTGCCCA
>NW_006921833.1:1913699-1933142 GCF_000298275.1 Orycteropus afer afer
AGTCGGGTTTGACTCGACGGCACATAACAACAACAACCCCATATAAGTGGAGTCACAGAATAGCTCTCAGAGACCAAAAGTCATGATCAGAGTGTATGTAATTGTCCACTTCAGCATTAACTTGAGATCTTGTGGCAGAGGTAACTTTTAAACCTGTAAACAAGTCACATGACTCCTAATTTATCCCTCCAAGTTTTCCCCTCTTGAATCTGAAGGGGAATCAAAACATTATAAAAAGGATCATAATTTGGGCAGATGATCTATGACAACTATGTAGGCCTGGTACTAAATATTTCCTTCAGGAATTTTGAACCTCTCTCTATAATCAAACATTGTTTCTGGTAAACCTACTTAGAAAAAATTATGTCTTTAGAGTTCAAGGTCAAGCAGAAATACCATTCAGTGTCAGTGCTCCTGGTCAAATTTTGCTTGCTCTGGTGATGTAATGCCTAAGGTACGTGACTGCTAACCAGAAGTCTGGCTGTTCAAATCCACCAGCCACTCCTCGGAAGAAAGACTGGGCAATCTACTTCCATAATGATACTTCCTTGGAAACCCAAGGAGGTGTTACTATGAGTCGGATTCGACTCGGCGTCAGTGAATTTTTGGGTTTTTTTTTTTTGTTTTTTTTGAGGCATTCATAATCTGCCTGCCCTTACAGAAGGCCATGCCTTTGCTTACAGCCCAAATCATGCAAAGCTGCCTCTACAGAAACAAGATGAAACCGAGAAATCCGAAATGGAGTTGATGGCTACATAAAAGTAGCCACTTTTCTGTGAACAAAACTCTCATTAGCCCCACAACTCACTAAAGATGAAAATATGTTGCCAGTGTCCAGTCCAATGCTTCCAAAACTCAATGCCTTCCACCTTAGCCATTTCAGAGCACAAAAAACCAAAACCCACTGTCAGTGAGTCGATTCCAATGCCAGAAATTATTCTGCAACACAGAATTCTCCTGTTTTCCTTTTTCTCATTTTTCCCGCTCTGAGCCTTAGGCACTTAGGCACTTAATGTAGAGGGCCCATTAAGTCATGCCTCTCTTTCTGCCCTAATTTGTGAACCAACCGAGAAATCTGAAATAGGGGTAAAACAGCAGGAAAACCAAATTATTTCATATAACTTCTTGAGCTGATACTAAAGCAGTGGCTTACAAACGTAGATTTACTGATACTGAATCCCAGAACTAGGCAGACTTACCAACGACGCCACAGAGAGCACCCAACGGAAAACAACGTAAATTCTAGATGCTGTGCCTAATTTTAAGCCTACAGGCGGCGTAAAATAAGTACTTCCGGTGAGCAGCTCCTCCCCAAAAGGAAGAGTGAAGGAAGGGACAGGTCATGCATATCATAGTCGTCTTCCAAATTGACCAATCAGATACTGATTGGTTCTCTGCACAAAGCCGTTAGGAGTGTTGTTCTAATATATGTCCCTTCATAGTGAAGGAACACAGCTTTGGAATAAGTGTTCCTGCATCTCAAAGTAATGCATAGTCATTCCTAATGAGTACATTCCCTTTCATGTAGTATAGCAAATTTCTGGCAAGGTCATGGGTTCTGTCTTAGCTATCTTCACACAACTTGGTCTGAGAGAGCTAGGTATGTTATCTGTAACACCAGCCTGTGCCGCAGTATCCACCTATCGTGAACCATATCTGATGTCTCCTAAGCATCCACTGCCATCAAGTCTATTCAGACTCATAGTGACCCTCATTGGGTTTTCAAGGCTGCAGATCTTGAGGGAAATAGATTACCTCATCTTCCTCCCATGAACCAGCTGGTGGGTTTGAACCCACAACCTTCTGGTTAGCAGCCAAATGCCTTACCCACTACACTCACCAGAGCTCCTAAGCATATCAGGTAACCAAACCCAACCCACTGCCCTTGAGTGGGATCTGACTCATAGCGACCCCTCCTTGGGTTTCCCAGGTAGTATCACTATGAAAGTAGATTCCCCAACATTCCTTCCGGCAGTGGCTGGTGGGTTTGAACCGCCACCCTTCTGGTTAGCAGTTAAATGTCTTAGCCACTACACCACCAGAGCTACCTCTAATTATGGTGACCATATACTAACTATATTGTCCAAACTGAAACCCTTGAAAGTGAAAGGTGACACTGAAAATATGGAAATTATATATTTTTGAGATATTTATTGTCCCTCAAAGTGGTTTTATTGGTAGACCTATAAGGAATTCAATTCAAACTTCATTCTGAAAAACTTATTTCTAAAAATTAAAATAGTGTATATATACATTAAGGAGCTCTGGTGGCATAGTGCCTAAGGCCTTTGACTGCTAACAGAAGGTTGGCGGTCCAAATCCACCAGCCACTCCATGAAAGGAAGACTGGGCAATCTACTTCCATAAAGATTCACCTCCTCAGAAACCCAAAGGTCGCTATGAGTCTGAATGGGCTTCATGGCAGTGAGTTTGTTTGTAAGTTTGTTTGTTTTAATATATATGCGCATTAAAGCAAAAACTTTTAAAATGTCTTTATATTGATATTATGATCAGTAACAACTAGCATGAAATGTCTATTCTTGGCATTTTTAAGTATTTTAATTAGTTTTTTCTACCATTGATTATCTCTAATACTGTGTCACTAATGTTTTTCTGATGAATGCATTTTTAATATGGTACTACTTTTTTAATTTTTATAAATTTACCTACAGCTTGTCAAATATGTGTTTTATGGCCAATATGTGTAAATACTTGACACCTTCAATTTATACTTCACTGTAGGTTATAATATTTTAAATTGAGAAAATAAGCTCAGAGAAATTCTGATAAACTGAAGATACTCTTATCTATACTTTTTCCATATTGACCTGTATAAATTTGCAGCCCAAATATTTTCATAATTGTTGTCTTTTTGTCTCTATTCAGATTGTCTATCTTCAAAATAAAATTTCTATGATACAAATCTCATAAATAAATTTTCATTATTTAAGTTTCTTTTGATGTTTTGTCAAATTATATGCTACAAATGGAAAGTCTTTTCAATTTCGCTCTATTCCTCTAAAAAGTGAATTTATCCAAATATACTAGGAGATTCATCAAAAGATTCTTCATGTGGGTTGAAATATTCCAAAGCACAATTATAAAATTTTGAAATTGAATTTTACACATCATTAAAGATCCAGTTAATTTTGTGCTGCTTATGCCTTGAGTTTGCAGAGGTAAATTTAAACTTCTTCCTGTGGCACAAGCTTTGTTTTCAATAACTACAATCTTCAAAGTCTTCAAAATGGGTTCTAACCACTAACTTTTTGGTTGGCAGTCAAGCACATTAACCACTGTGCCACCTGGGTTCCTAAGAGTAGACCTCTTAACTTTATTTACAAAGCTGTTTTTTAAAAGGCTCAAATACTTCTGAAATCATTTATAGGAGCAACAAAGAGAAAACATATATTATTATTATTAAGTCTTTTTCTTTCAGAACTCAACTCTAATTTTACTACAGAAAATTTTTAAATTTGATTTATCTGTTACAATTACAATTACAGCTTGTATTTCAATTTGTTTCCGCACATTTATAAATATGTCCACAGCACAGTCAATTCCAAGATATCCCTGCTCCGTAGGTTTCTTAATTCAATAAAAATGTTATCTTTTACTATGAGCTTGTTCTCCACTCAATTTGAATTCATACTATATTATGAATAATTTTATTTTAAATACTAATCCCTTTACCTGAATATAAAATAACTTTCACTATAATGGCAGACGTTTCATTTTTGAAGAATGAAATATCCAAGGTTTTAATTTGATTCCACTAATTACTCAACAGCACATAACAACAACAATTAAATTTTAAAAAGTAATCATTTGAAGTTACTGATTTTTTACTTGTAAAATCTGAAAATATTGATATTGTCAAAATTAATAGAATATTTTGTAATATTTTAAGAAAACAATTGAAGTTTATTCTTATCATGATTTGCTGTCTGGGGAAGCACCCTCCACTCAAAGTTAAGAATGCCCCTGAACAGAGGTTTTACATAGGTTTTTATAATCAACGTCAGTACAGATGTAGGTTATAAATAACTAGGTATAGAACAAGGAGTTACACATATCTCTTGAGAGAGCAATTCACATTTCGCCCTTTCACATCATTAAACAATTATCTTCGTGAGAAAGAACTGTCTCTTCTATTTGAAATATTTTACTAATAAACTATAACATGTCCATGATTTCCTCTCATGTACTTTGGACATAAGAAAGACATCATGCTTGGTAAAGTAGGTCAGAGATAAAGATGAAGAACCTCAATTAGATGGAATGACACAGGTGGCTGCAACAATGGGTCAGTGATGCAGCAGTTGTGTGGATGGTGCAGGACCACAGCACCTAACAACAACATCAACAACTAATCAACCATCTAAGACAAGGTTCTATAGGATTTGGTTATGGAAATTTTTTGCAGTTTTGAATCCTAAGTTTACAGGAAGTCAGGGTAATGATTCATGAACTATTGCTTTCAGAGGTTCCAGCAAGTCTGAAATCTGTGAGAAATTTAATTTTGCTCTTACAATATAAAACTGGCATTATGTAACTATTTGTAAAATTCTTCTATTTTTATAACCAATACATGAATAATAGCCAACATGTTCTCATCATACATGTATTAGTCAATTTGGTATTAAAAGTGACAAAAAATAATTATTGTTATTGTTGTTATGTGCCATCGAGTCAGACCCAACTCATAGCAACCCTTCCTTGGGTTTCCGAGGCAGTATCACTACGGAAGTAGATTGCCCCATCTTCCTTCCGAGGAGTGGCTGGTAATTAGGCAAATCTAAATTAAATCTTGTATTTCAAAGTGAGATATACTGTACCTTCTCAGCCATGTGTTAGTTTTGTGTCTTCTAATATGGGAGTTTTAAAATAACTAATAACTTTCAAAGATGCTGATTTGATAGCAGAATTATGTCTTCTGGTTTCCATAGTGACATCACTAACATCCTCATGACGGATGGTAACAACTGACATGTTTTGTGCATTGACACACTACTTATCAACTGCCTTGAAAATAGAGATTTTGTATTTAAAATTTTATTATATATGCATTTTTAAGCTGTTTGCTCCAGAAAAATAGTTTTTGCAAAATTAGAAGATATACCAAATAAGAAAATACATATGTATTTATAATCTACTCTAAATGACAAAACAACTGTAGCAAGAACATTCAGACTAGCATGAATCAGCCTTAATTTCTCAGGCATATTTTGTGTGCCTTTAGCATGTAATTTTCCATTGACCTCACCTAATGGTGTCTTGGGAGCTCTGGTAGCTTAGTTCCTAAGGCACTTGACTGCTAACCAGAAGGCTGGCGGTTCAAACCCACCAACCACTCCTCGGAAGGAAGATGGGGCAATCTACTTCCTTAGTGATACTGCCTCAGAAACCCAAGGTCGCTATGAGTCGGGGTCGCCTTGATGGCACATAACAACAAACAACAATGGTGTCTTGCACCTAGAGGCTCCCTCAATCTCAAAGGGCACAGTTGTCTGGTATCCCAAGTAGACAACAAGGGAAACAGCATCAGATATTATCCTACCATCTAGGACCAGAAAGAGTTAGCTTTTCTAACTCTCCCAAAGCACCCTACTTTATTGGTGTGTTATATGGTATACTTGATACATAGGTTTTGGTTACTCTGGGTCTGGACAGATCAGGAAATGAAAGACAAGTTATTGTTGGTTGTCTTTCAGATTTGACCTTGTTTTAACATCAGAATTTTGTTTACTGCACACATTTTACAGAAGTCCAAATAAGAACATGGCAAAAGCCAGAAGATCCAGTAGGTCCACCATGACTTATTTGAATGCAAAAATGATTAATAATTCCTCACCACCCCCAACCCCACTACTGTCGAGTGGAATCCAATTTATAGAGACCCCTCCTTGGGTTTCCCAGGCAGTATCACTACAGAAGTACATTGCCCAACCTTCCTTCTGACAAGTGTCTGGTGGGTTTGAACCACCAGCCTTCTGGCTAGCAGTCAAGTACTTTAGGCACTACTATGAATACTAAACTGAATAAGATGCCAGGAGATCAGATGTAAACCAGATTATCCAAGGCACACCAGAGATTGTTCATTCAGTTCTCTTTCATTCTACTGTGTGATCCTGACACATTCAGAACTCTCCATGTAAGAGTGCAAATAAATTTCCTCTAAGGAGATCTTCTCTAACCTAATTCGGTTCATCGCCCTCTCTCCCCTCACTCCCTCACAGTGCTTCATCCCAGAGGTGGGAAGAGGCATGTTGTGTTTACCTCTTTTATTTTCCCATAACTCTTTCTCCTCTATCTCAAAAACACTTACTCTTCCTTTCTTCTCGGTTTAGATCCTATTCATAATCCAAGTTGTCAAGGGAGGTAATTGAAACTTCTAGATTAGTGTCCTTATTCCTCCCACTCCCACTCTCTAAAGATAACTCTGTCAGTTGGTTCTAGAGAGCTAGGAGGAAAGAAGGGAGGGTAAAAAGATAAGAGGCAGGTGGTACAGACCTCAGGGAGCGTTTTGGAGACTTAGAAAGAGAGCTGTAGAAGTAATTGTGGATATAGGGAAATGGTGGGAGATAAAGGAGTTTCAAGTGTTTAAGAATTGCTGGTAAATATAGTTGTAAATTATCTTTTGATGTTGTGCTGTTATTCTTTGATCACCATATTATAACGTAATCCTATGACATCAATATGATGCCAAATAGAATCACCAATGGAATTTAGCAGAAATTTTCATAAAATATGTCTTTATCAAGAAAGCCTTCATGTCTAACATAATTGTCTAGGTATTCCATTACTTATATGTTCAATCTAGGATGGTGACAGAGTAGTTAAGGGATTTCAGCTATAAACCAAAAAGTCAGTGGTTTGAACCCACCAACCACTCCACAGGAGAAAGATGAGGCAATATGCATCCATAAAGATCTATCGCCTTGGAAGCCCTGTGGGTACAGTTCTATTCTTATGGGGTCATTAGGAGTCAGAATCGACTCAGTGGCAGTTGGTTTGCTTTGTTTCCGTTTTTCTGTTTTTGGTTTATAGCCCTATAGCCTGACCATCCACATAATTTTATGAGAAACTTTACTCATGCTTCTTGACAAGTTGTCTTTTGTTTTTCTTTCTTTTACTAATGGTTTGCCAATTATGTGATGAATCTTACATCTTCATCTATTTAGATCATACGTCTAAATTTGTGAAATTCCACCTTAAAACTAATTTTGAATCTGCCTGGTTTCAAATTTCCACTTACCTGGCTAAACTGCCAGCCCACTATCAAAGCTGGACTCAATTAGCTAATTCAAGGGACAGTGAGAGAATGATGTCATATCAGCAAGAAGAATATAATGTGTTCAGTTATTGTAGTCCTAAAACTCAAGTTCCCATTATTTAATTGGTGCTGTTGTCTTTAGTTAAGGTCTTGAAGGAAGCCACTTTCTACCTTGGTAATTCTTTTCACTAGAACTTGAATGACCTCTAATTTTAGCACCCTGCTGAGAGAAGCATATGTGACCCAATTCTCTCACAGTCTTGTTGCACATGTTATAAACATAGAGATATGTATCCCTGAATGTATTACTGAAGGATAAATAGCACTTTCCCTATAGCCTCTCATCTGGATTTGTGTTTAACTACTATACAGTGGCAAGAAGCCCTGGGGGTTACTATGAATCAAAAGTGACTTAATGGCATTCACAACATATATAGTAACAATTATGTAGTAGTGATACCCACCATAACTCACCAAATGACATAGGCCAAAGGAAGTAACAATAGCTTATGCTATTTGTTGTAGGCTATAGTTCTGAACAAATAATAAAGCTAATTATTGAAAAGTTCACATTCTCTTTAATACTTTCATGTAGAGAATCTAGGGACAACATATACAAATTCCATAGAGGTTTTCAACAGCCAAGAAGGAGTGGAATTATTGGAATTAATTTAATAGATCACTGAATAATGCTAGTATATGTAGTAGATTTAAAATGGCCACAATTCTTTGACACTGCTCCCATTGAGAGGTGATATCTGTGTCCCTTTCCTTGAATCTAAGTAGACTCTGTGCCTACATTAACCAACAGAATATGGGAGAATGTTCACTGGAACTTGAATGACCTTTAATTTTAGAGTAAGCAATGTCATTTTGTAAGCAGGCTTGATAGATGTGTTGTTTCCACTTATCTCTCGGAATGCTTGTTCTTGGAGGAAGCCAGCCACCCAGTAAGAAGTCTGACTATGCTGAGACAGCCTTGGCACGAGGAAGCCCAAGATAAACCATGGAGAGAGAGAGAGAGATCCTTAAACAGCCACTGCAAACATTCGCAGCCCAGACCTTTGAGTGAGAAATCATTCAAATGAATTCCTCGTTGGTACTATTTGACTGTTAACTGTACAAGAGGGCCCTGTGAGAACCACCAAAGTATGCAATCAGAATGATGAAAAATAATGATGAATTATTTTAAGCCACTGAATTTTGGAAAAGTTTGTTAAGCTTCAATAGAAAAATTTTATTAACATTTATTGATCATTTAATTACATACTAGTACTTTTACATGGTTCAAAGCCACTAACCACTCCTTGGAAGGAAGATTGGGCAATCTACTTCCATAGTGATACTGCCTCGGAAACCCAAGGAGAGGTCACTGTGAGTTGAATTGACTTGACAGCATGAGGTTTTTGTTTGTTTGTTTGTTTTTTTAAGTATTTTTACAAACATGTGCACAAGAATCGATTCAAGTTTATTTGAGCAGTTAAGTAGCAAACAAAAATTCTCAGGATTTATGTGATGGTTAATTTTATGTGTCAACTTGGTTAGGCTATAGTGCTGAGTTGCTTGGGCAAACACTAGATGTTGTTAGGAAGATATTTACATGTAATTAAAAGGTAAGGGGAAGGAGAGACCCCACCCAAGGCAGGAAGAAGCCAAGGTCAATGGCCCAATCCAGGTAAGAATAAGGAGAGACCCCACCCAGGCGGGAAGCAGTGGGAAGAAGCCAGGGCCTATTGCCGGAACAGGTAGGGGGAAGGCCAGAAAGTGGACAGAGAGATTTGGAACTGCTAAGAGAGACAACTCAGAAGGAAGGTTGGGCAATCCTACTTCCGTAGTGATACTGCCTCGGAAACCCAAGGAGGGGTCGCTATGAGTCGGGTTTGACTCAACGGCACATAACAACAACAACAACAACAAGAGAGACAAACTTGTCTGTTTGTCCTACTGTGGTGGCTTCCATTTTACTCTAAGGCTGGAGCTGTACCACTGGTGTTTCAAATTCCAATAGGGTTGCCCATGGTAGATAGGTTTTAGCAGAGCTTTCAGACTGAGACACACTTGGAAGAAGGAAGAGGCCATGCCTTCTCAAAGAATTGGCAGGAAGAATCTTATGAATAGCAGAGAAACACTGTCTGGTACATTACTGGACAACTTTATGAATAGCCCTGAAACATTGTCCGATTTAGTGCCAGAAGATGAGCCCCTCAGGTCAGAAGCCATTCAAAATATGACTGGGAAAGAGCTGCCTCATCAGAGTAGAACTGACCTTAATGATATGTATAAAGTAAAGCTTTTGGGACCTTCATTTGCTGATGTGGCATGACTCAAATTGAGGAGAAACAGCTTCAAACATACATTAATAATTGGAACATGGAAATAAATGTACAAAGTATAGATCTAGGAAAATTGGAAGTTGTAAAAAATGAAATGGAATGCATAAAGATCCATATCCTAGGCATTAGTGAGCTGAAATGGACTTGTTTTGGCCATTTTGAATCAGATAATCATATGATCTACTATGCTGGGAATGACAAATTGAAGAGGAATGGAGTGGCATTCATTATCACAAAACATGTTTCAAGATCTATCCTGAAGTACAATGCTGTCTGTGATAGGATAATATCCATGCGCCTAAGGCATTTATTTGACTGCTAACCAGAAGGCTGGCAGTTCAAACCCACCAGCCACTCCTTGGAAAGGAGATTGGGCAATCTACTTCCATAGTCATAATGTCTTGGAAACCCAAGGAGGGGTCACCATGATTCAGATCCAACTCAATGGCAGTGAGTACAAGGAAAGCCAGGTAATACTCCTACGATTATTCAAATTTACACACCAACCACCAAACCCAAAGATAAGGAAATTGAAGATTTTTACCAATTTCTGCAGTCTGAAATTGACCAAACATGTAATCAAGATGCACTGATTATCACTGGTTATTGGAATGCAAAAGTTGGAAATAAAGAAGAATCACTGGTAGTTGGGAAATTTGGCCCTTGGTGATAGAAAGAACACTGGAGATGGAATGATAGAATTTAGCAAGAACAATGACTTATTCATTGCAAATACCTTTTTCAACAACAAAAATGGTGGCTATGCATGTGGACTTCACCAGATGGAGTGCACAGGAATCAGATTGACTACATCTGTGGCAAGAGGTGTTGGAAAAGCTCACTATCTTCAGCCAAAACAAGGCCAGGAGCTGATTGCAGAACAGACCATCAATTATTCACATGAAAGTTCAAGTTGAAGTTGAAGACAATTAAAACAAGTCCATGAGAGCCAAAATATGATCTTGAATATATGCCTCTTGAATTTAGAGAACAACTAAAAAATAGATACGATGCATTGAACACCAGTGGCTAAAAACCAGAGGAATTGTGGGATGTCATCAAAAACATCATCCATGAAGAAAGCAAAAGATCATTAAAAAGACAGGAAAGGAAGAAAAGACCAAAACAGATGTCATAAGAGACCCTGAAACTTGCCCTTGAGTGGAGAGTAGCTAAAGCAAATGGAAGAAATGATGAGATAAAAGAGCTGAACAGAAGATTTCAAAGAGTAGCATGAGAAGACAAAGACAATTACTATAATGAAATGTGCAAAGACCTGCAGTTATACAACCAAAAGGGAAGAACATGGTCAACATTTCTCAAGCTGAAAGAACTGAGGAAAAAATTTAAGCCTTGGGTTGCAATATTGAAAGATTCTATGGGCAAAATATTGAATGATATTGGAAGTATCAAAAGAAGATGAAAGAAATACACAGAGTCATTCTACCAAAAAGAACTGGTTGATGTTCATCGATTTCTGGAGGTGGCATATGATCAAGAACCAACATTATTGAAGGAAGAAGTCACAGCTTCACTGAAGGAAATGGTGAAAACAAGGATCTGGGAATTGGCAGAATACCCATTGAGATGTTTCAACAAACAGATTCCACGCTGAAAGCACTGACTCAGCTATCCCAAGAGATTTGGAAGACAGCTCCCTGGCCAACTGACTGGAAGAGGTCCTTATTTGTACCCATTCCAAAGAAAAGTGATCCCACAGAATGTGGAAATTATTGAACAATATCATTAATATTGCATGCAAGTAATATCTTACTGAAGATAATGCAAAAATGGTTTCAACAGTATATTGACAAGAACTTCCAGAAACGCAAGCTGGATTCAGAAAAGGACATGGAATGAGGGATATCGTTGCTGATGTCTGATGGATCTTGCCTCAAAGCAAAGAATACCAAAAAGATATTTACTTGTGTTTTATTGGTTATGCAGAAGCATGAGACTGTGTGGATCATGACAAATTATGGATAACATTGAGAAGAATGGGAATTCCAGAACACTCACTTGTACTCATGAGGAATCTGTACAGAGACCAGGGGCTGTTGTTCGAACAGAACAAGGGAACACTGCATAGTTTGAAATCAAGAATGGAGTGCATCAGGTTGTATCCTTTCACCATACTTACTCAATCTGTATGCTGAACAACCAATCTAAGAAGCTGCAGTATATGAAGAAGAATGTGGTATCAGGATTGGAGGAAAAATCATTAACAAACTGTGATATGCTAACGACACAACTTTAAATAGATAGATTGATATAGAGATCTAAAAACCAAACTCACTGCCATCGAGTTGATTCCATCACATAGCAACCCTGATAGGATTTCTAAGTTTGTAAACCTCTACGAAAGCAGACTGACTCATCTTTCTTCCTTGGAGTGGCTTGTGGGTTCATACCACTGACATTCTGATTAGCAGCCAAATCTCTTAACAGCTACACTATCCGAGTTCCTTGATACAGAAATATCTTACTTGTTTTTCTGGAGAACCCTGACTAATTCAGGATATAAAGAGAAGATAAAGGGTTTTCAATCATGAAATGCATTTGAAGGTGATCGTTTTATCATATGTGTATGCGTATGTGTATGTGTTTAACTAGATGGATAGACAGGTAGGTAGGTAGGTAGGTGGTGGTGTTGTTGTTAGGTGCTGTTGTCTCCCACTCAGCAACCCTATGCACAGCAGAACGAAACACCACCTGCTCCTGAGCCAGCTCCATGATTCTTGCTATACTTGAGCTCATTGCTGCTGCCACCATGTCAATCCATCTCATTGAGGGCCTTCCCCTCTTTCGTTGACCCTTCACCTTTACCAAGCATGACATCCTTCTAGACAGAATGGTCCCTTCTGTCAACATGACCAAAGCATGTGAGACGAAGTCTGCCCATTCTCACCTCCAAGGAGCATTCTGGCTGCAGTTCCTCCAGGACAGGTAGGTAGGTAGACAGATAGAGAGATAGATAGATAGAAAGATAGATAGATAGAGAGATAGATAATCTTAGCAAGTGGCACCAAAAAAACCAAACTCACTGGCCGTCGAGTCGGATCCATCTCATAGTGGCCCCTCCTTGGGTTTCTGAGGCGGTATCACTACAGAATTAGATTGCTCAACCTTCCTTCCAAGGAATGGCTGGTAGGTTTGAACCGTCAGCCTTCTAGTTAGCAGTAACATGCATTAGGCACTACGCCACCAGTGGCAGGTAAGGAAAAAACAATCAAGACTATTAGAGTTACAGTATTTCTTAAAAATATGTACTCTTAAAACGGCTTTGAAATATATACATCCAAATCTCTAACTTCTATTAAGTAAATATCAGAATTATGATTATATACTAAATTAAATTCACTGCCATCAATTTGGATCCGACTCATAGCGACCCCTCCTTGGGTTTCTGAGGCAGTATCTGCACAGAAGTAGATTACCCAGTCTTCCGTCTGAGGACTGGTTGGTGGGTTTGAACTGCCAGCCTTCTGGATAGCAGTCAAGTGCCTTAGGCAGTACACCACCAGAGCTCCTTATGATTATCTAGGCACTGCAATATCTTTAGTTCAGAGTATTAATTTTTTTTTTTTTTTTTTTTAGACATAGTACACAACCTTAGGTTGGAATTGTATGGAGTAATTTAACTATTTCTTTTAAATAATTACATATTATTTAATCAAAATATTACTAAGAAAATAAAAGCTATTAGTGACATGTTTTCATAGGTAAGTTTTGAAATTAGAAAATTCAATATTTTATTTATAAATAAGTTAGCGGATATATTACTGAGGTTACTGGTTTTTAACATAATCATTATAAATGGAATTTTTTGAAAATAGGACCCAGGGAAGGGATGAGAAGGTTGGGATTTGACCTTTTTGAAGTCAGTTGTCCTTTTTGGCAATCAACTAAAGCTATAATTCAAGTTAGACAATCAACAAAATAAATCGTCAGCCGCTATTCTGGGATCCTGAGTTTCTCAGCAGACAATGAGTATATTGATACTTATCTTGTCAAATTTACAAGATTAAACTATGAAGTCTTTGTGATCAGGGAGCATGTCCTATGCATTCCTTATCCAATTTCTTAAGAAAGGGTGTATAAAAGTGTGAAGGACATAGGAAAACGCTTTGCATTGATTCCGATATAGAGAATTTGTAGAGACATCCTCAACAAGCGGGGTTAGTTGTGCTGTACTCCACAGGAGGTTGCTAGCAAGACAAGAGCAGAGAAGAAATCAAGGCAAAGGATGTACTTTAACAAAGGCACCAATGCATGCCCATGCAGAATATGTTCAGAGTATAGCAGGTAGTCCTGTTTAACTTGATCACAGAATAGCTGGAGGGAGAAGAGAAAGTGACATTAGGCTTAGATTGGGTTGGGTCCTGAATATCACAATAAGGAATTCATATTTTTGTTCAGAGATGATGGAGAAACAACAGGAACTCTACAGCAAGTGTAAAATGATCAGAGGCATGCTTCTGACACATTTGACATCATCTGTCAGTGTGTGAAATGGGTAGGGCAGAGGAGAGTAGAGATCAAGGAGCTGGTAAGAGGTTACCACTTGAGCACAAATGCAAGGAGTAATTGTGTAATGGAAAATGTATTACATATCACTCAACCTTTATGATGAATGCCAGCATTTTAGATTTACTCATTGAGGGACATATTGAATAATGCAGTTAGCACAGTCTCTAAAGGGCATTTCTATGTATGGTTTATTCTGAGAATGGCCATAAGATATGCTTCTATGCATAAACCAATCTTTTCCCAAATGAAAAGCAATAGCTTTATTTTTCTCCTTCTTCCATCCTTTTTTTCTGGTACAGAAAACATTAGACCTACTGTTATGAGAGAAGAATATTATTCTCATTTTATTACACATGATGGGTTTTTGTTGATATTAGAAAGTTTTGTACTTAAAAATAGTCAAACATTGAAAGATGTCACAATCCTTTCTATTTTGCATGTAGGAATGAAGGGATTTTTTGTTTTCTTTTCTCTGTGGCACTAGTAGGACCACCATAAACTATGCAGGCAGGAGTTTTGGCATTCTGCTCCATTGTGTTCACATTAATGGGATAGAAGCCAAAATGCAGAAAACCAAAAGCAAGGAAAATGGAAATTAATCAAAATGTGGAAGTAACATGCCAATTGAAAAATATCCTTCTGTTAAAAGTACACATGTATCAATTTGTAGTTTTGAACGGATAAATTCACAAGGCACATCTTGACAATAATATTATTATACAAGTAGACATATGAGCCTTACTTAATAAATGATGTCATTGATTAGCATTTATCTTAATGCTAATGATACAGATTCATGAATCTGTTTGCCTAGAATGCTGAGTTGATGAATGTTAGTTACCCTGAAGAGTTTTCAATGAAAACACAATCTAAACCAATGTTAAATGGATGACATTATTTTACATTCTCCAGAACAAAATGAAAGGAATAGCATTTAAGAACTCACATGATGGATGCTATTTGACATCAGCAAAACACACTAGAAACAACAGCAACAATTTCATGTAATTTGTAAGAGAGATTAATTTTCAGAATACACATAGGATGATAATGCAGATTAGGTAACATTTTATATAAATTCACAATTACTGAACCAATGCAAGATTTATTTTCATAACCAAATTAGCAGCATTGAATTTATGCTTCCAATGAGTCAAAAAGAAAATTAACCTTAATATAGCCTTCAAAAAAATGAATTTACTATGTAGAAATTACTCATTGAAGTTGAAACAAATTAAACTAGCATAATTTAAATAACTGAAGTAATCTCACCTGAAAAGTCACTATACTTCCGAATCTTCCATCAACTTATTTTATTCTACATTTCTATTTTTTCTCGTGCTTGTGAATAGTTTCAGTGACTTGTTTGTTTGATTTTGACTTTAACTTTCTTCTACATTAGCTGTGATTATCTACTGCCAACATTGAAAATAATAAAGAAGCAGGTACTTTTTGAGCAGTATTCAGTTCAATTTAAAATAGGATCTGGTAACCAATGGAACCTTCAGCAATTAAAAACAAGCACATAACTATACAGAAAAAAAAGGGGGGTTATATATTGCCACAAGAGCTCCTTATATTTTAAATATTAGTAGTGATGTTCTCACTAGAACATGTTCTTCTTGTTGTTATGTGCTGTCGAGTCAGCCCCAACTCATAGCGACCACTCCTTGGGTTTCCGAGGCGGTATCACTATGGAAGTAGATTGCCCAACCTTCCTTCTGAGGAGTAGCTGATGAGTTTGAACTGCCAGCCTTCTGGTTAGCAGTCAAGTGCCTTAGGCACTACGCTACCAGAGCTCCTCACTAAAGCATATTTAACTGAGAAAAAAAAAGTAATTAAACAAAGAGGAGACTTGCTCAATTGTTGTTGTTGTTGTTATGTGCCGTCGACTCATCTTCGAGTCATAGCAACTCTATGCACAGCAGAATGAAACACTGCCCGGTACCACGCCAGCCTCATGATCCTTGCTATACTTGAGCCCATCGCTGCAGCCACTGTGTCAATCTATCTCGCTGAGGGCCTTCCCCTCTTTTGTGCACCCTCCACCTTAGCAAGTATGACATCCTTCTCCAGGGAATGCTCCCTTCTGACAACATAACCAAAGTAAGTGAGACGAAGTCTGGCCATTCTCTCTTCCAAGGAGCATTCTGGCTGCACTTCCTCCAGGACAGATTTGTTAGTTCTTTTAGCAGTCCATGTTACTTTCAGCGTTCTTCACCAAAACCACAACTTAGAAGCATTGATTGCTCTTTAGTCTTCTTATTCATTGTCCAGCTCTCACCTTAGTTCTCAAGGAGACATCTTTGCTCTTCAGCACTTGTGAGAGGTCCTTTGCAGCTGATTTGCCTGGTACTATACGTCATCTGACGCCTGACTGCTGTTTCCATTGTAGAACCAAGCACCATGAAGTCTTTGACAGCTTCAATGTTTTCTCCATTTGTTGTGATGCTGCTTATAGGCCCAGTTGTGAGGACTTTGTTTTCTTATTGAGATGTAATCCATACCGTGGACTGTAGTCTTCAATCTTCATCAGTAAGTGCTTCAAGTCATCCTCACTTTCAGCAAGCAAAGTTGTTTCATCAGTATATCTCAGGTCATTAATGATTCTTCCTCCAATCCTGATGCCACATTCTTCTCCATATAGTCAAGCTTCTCAGATTATTTTCTCAGCATACAGATTGAATAAATTTGGTGAAAGGATACAACCCTGATGCACTCCCTTCTTGATTTTAAACCATGAAGTGTCTCCTTGTGCTGTTCGAACCTGATCTATGTACAGGTTCCTCATGAGTACAATTGAGTGTTCTGGAATTCCCATTCTTCTCAATGTTATCCATAATTTGTTATAATCCACACAGTCTCATGCTTCTTCTGCACAGTCAATAAAACACAAGTAAACATCTTTTTGGTATTCTTCACTTTCAACCAAGATCCATCTGATATCAGCAGTGATATCCCTCATTCCACATCCTCTTCTAAATCCAGCTTGTATTTCTAGAAGTTCTCTGTCAATATACTGCTGCAACCGTTTTTGAATTATCTTCAGTAAGATTTTACTTGCATGTGATATTAATGATACTGTTTGATAACTTCCACATTCTGTGGGATCACCTTTCTTTGGAATGGGTACAAATATGGATCTCTTCCAGTCAATTGGCCAGGTAGCTGTCTTCCAAAACTCATGGCATAGCCGAGTGAGTGCCTTCACCAGGGCATCCATTTGTTGAAACATCTTAATGGATATTCCATCAATTCCTGGAGCCTTGTTCTTCACCACTTCCTTCAATGCATCTCTACCTTCTTCCTTCAATACCATTGGTTCTTGATCATATGTCACCTCCTGAAATGGATGAGCATCAACCAATTCTTTTTGGTACAGTGACTCTGTGTATTCCCTCTATCTTCTTTTGATGTTTCCTGCATCATTCGACATTTTGACCATAGAATCTTTCAATATTGCAACTGGAGGCTTGAACTTTTTCTTTAGTTCTTTTAGCTTGAGCGTGTTCTTCCTTTTTTGGATTTCTAACTCCAGGTCTTTCCACATTTCATTACAATAATTGACTGGCTCAATTAATATCTTATAAAATAAGTGAAAAAAGAATACTGTATTTTATTAGTATATAGTTAAGGCATTCAACTGCTAACCAGAAGGCCAGTGGTTCAAACCCACAAGCCACTCCTTGGAAGAAAGGTTGAGCAATCTAGTTCCATAGTGATACTACCTCAGAAACACAAGAAGGGGTTGCTATGAGTCAGATCTGACTCGACGGCAGTGAGATTAAAAACCAAAACCAAACTCACTGCGATCAAGTTGGATCCGACTCACACCAACCCCTGCTTGGGTAACCAAGGTGGTATCTGTATGGAAGTAGATTGCGCAGTCTTCCTACCGAGGAGTGGATGGTGGGCTTCAACCGCCAGCCTTCTGGTTAGCAGTCAAATGCCTTAGGCACTACACCACCAGAGCTCCCAGAAGATCTAATAGGAGGCCTGAATTTTTCTGCAGAAAATGATTATACTTTCAGAAATAGGAGGGTTACATTCAAAATAGTTCATGGTACTTTATTGAATGTAAAAACCAAAACCAAAACTTTCATTAAAGACTGTCATATTTCTCAATGTGCTTCCTCTTGTCAAAAGAATTACTGAGATATAGTCTAAGCTAGATATTAAAAAGTATAAGCTCTCATATTTTTATTAGAAATCCATCCCCTTCAGTTTATCTGAAATTTACTTTGGTTTTCCAGGTCAGGATTAAGTTAGTTTGCTATATCAGTTTTGACTCTTTCCTTTGAGTTGACCCCATCAGAATAAAAAATGTATATCTATTTTATATGCTTTTAGTTAGTTTTTATTAAAATTTAATTCCTATTAAAATTGATGTGGTACTATGCACGTCAGATGTCATTGAATCTATACATTTTCTTCATCCTTGTTACTAACAAAAAATTTTCCCGGCAATAAAAATTTGGCAAAACTTCCATCTAGATACTGATATTGATTATGCAGAACTTCAGCAGTGAAATATCATGGCAAAAACAATAGTGTGACCGATTTATACACAGAAAAGAAAATTCTGAAGCCAAAGAATATTTCAAAGATATTTATGTTTATTGTTTTAAATTTAAATATAAAAAACCCATTAGATGGATAGAATGTTTTCCATTTTAATGATTTCAGAGTTTAGCTCCAAAACATTTATGTTAAAATTTATGTATCTTGGATTAAATTATATAGAAATTCTTAAGATTTTAAACACTCATTCTCCAGTGGGAAATTGAGACCCAAATTTCTACATAAGTTGAGTTTTGAGAAGCAAAGAAAGTTTCCTTAAAAAGACAACATAAAAATTTTTCTTTAAATTGGCCTCTCCGTTCATAACCCTCCATGTTTATCCTTCTTCACTAACATAAAAAAAAAAAAAAAAAACAAACTTCATTTCTTAATGAATTAATTTGTTGCTAAATAAACCTTTGCTAATGACATTATTTTACATTCTCCAGAATGAGAAGAATAGCATTTAAGAACTTTCTTTCATAATATATATATTTTTTCTTCATAATACTTGCTTTCTTCATAAAATACACTTTCTTCATTATCTATACTCCTCACTATTACATCTATTACATGCCATAGTAATGTTCTTACATAGAATAAAATAATAAATTTCAGGGGATCATGAAAACTAGAAAAATGTATTTTTTAGGAAACTTGTTGTTGTTGTTGTTATGTGCCGTCAAGTCGGCCCCGACTCATAGTGACCCCTCCTTGGGTTTCTGAGGCAGTATCACTACGGAA
>NW_006921833.1:1935712-1936846 GCF_000298275.1 Orycteropus afer afer
GAGGTTGTGGAGAGATTGGGACTCTCATACACTGCTGGTGGGACTGTAAAATGGTACAACCATTGTGGAAAGCAGTATGGCAATTCCTTCAAAAGTTGGAATTAGAAATACTAATTGATCCAGCCATTCCATTACTAGGTATATACCCTAAAGATGTGAGAGCCATGACAAGAACAGATATACGCACGCCCATGTTCATTGCAGCACTATTTACAATAGCCAAAAGATTGAAACAACCTAGGTGTCCATCAACTGAGGAATGGATAACCAAACTATGATACATATACACAATGGAATACTATGCAAAGCTAAAGAAAAACATAGAATCTGCAAAACACCGCATAACATGGATGGACTTGGAGGACATTATGCTGAGTGAAATAAGTCAATCACAAAAGGACAAATATTGTGTTTGTCCGTCATTGTAAAAGTTAAGGAAAGATTTATCTATAGAAGGAAATTTTCTTTGTTGGTTACCAGGAGTGGGAGGGGAAGGGAGGGAATGCTGTTAGATGGATGGAGATAAGTATTGATTTGGGTGAAGAGAAGGGCAATGTACCAAATGTGAGTGACAAATATGGCAGCATTGAGGATGAGAAAGAGAGAGGTACATGGGAGGTACAGACAACAAATATGAACCCTTTTGTACATACAGTGTTGTGTTGTCAGTGAAGGCTAACATGGGTATATGGGTGGATAGATGGGTGGACAGGTTGAATGATTAGGTATGTCTATGAAATGGGGAGTGTATCCAAGATCATATATAGGGTTGGCAGACAATGGTCTTATAAGTTTATGTGAATGATCAGAATTCCCAGGTGTATAGTAGAGCTGACAAGGGGCAAGATGTGGTCATGGCTTGGTCACAGTCAGCTACCCAGAGGGACCAAGTAGTTGAATCTCTGGTCTTGGAACCATAGTCTCAGGGGACATCAAACTCAATTGGCATAACATACAATATAAAACATTGTTCTACCTCTTACTTTGGCAAATAGCAACTGGGATCTTAAAAGCTAGCAAGCTGCCATCTAGATGTAACGATGGGTCTCTCCTCATCCAGAGCAAAGAAGAATGAAGAAAACCAAAATTCATGGAAACAATTAGTCCTAATGACTGGTACACCATACGATCTGC
>NW_006921833.1:1936946-1945374 GCF_000298275.1 Orycteropus afer afer
TTGAACCGCCAGCCTTCTGGTTAGCAGTCAAGTGCTTTAGCCACTATGCTACCAGAGCTCCCATAAAATGAAAACATTTGTATCTCTCACCAAACTTTGAATTATTTTAATTATCACACTTTATATTTGCTATTCTGACTGAGCAAATACTTTAAAAAATCAGAGTATACTCAATTTATTTTTTTAAACAGATGAAATATTTATTATTATTTTTCTTGACTTCCATTGTAAGGAATATTTTCAATTATAAATCTAAATAGACAGCTTAAAATTATTTGGTGCAAGAGATGGGGATAAGCTTCATTTATATTCCTTGTTTGTACAACACTCCAGCTAAGCAAATATAAAACTTCATTTATTTCTTCTTAAGCACTTAGCATTTTCAGCATCAAATAAATAATGAAAGAATTTCATCATTAAGGATAAACCAGTGGAAAACTGAACCTTCCATCTCAGACTACAACCATTGGCTGTCTTATCACAGAGATACAGTATGGTTTTGCATGAAGACTGCATTTTGATTTATTTTTAGATTGAAATTCTCTTAAAATTATAAAACCTTTCTTTTTCAATCAACAATAATTTTTCTGCTCTTGAAAAATAAAATTTTTGTTTTATTACGTATTTGAAAGAGTGGCTAATATACATAGACAATAAAATGACCAGCCAACATATTACATTATATCACAATATATGTAAAGATGTAGGGTAGTTCCCAAGGCACTTGACTGCTAACCAGAAGGCTGGCAGTTCAAACCCACCAGGCACTCCTTGGAAGGATGGTTGGGTCATCTACTTCCTTAGTGATACCGCCTTGGTAACCCAAGGAGTGGTCGCTATGAGTTGGGTCCAACTTGATGGCATATAACAACAACCACATGTAAAGATGGAATGTACACTATGATTCAAAAATACAAAAGACCGAAAAAGGATATTCAGTCAAAGATTAACTACAATAATATATATTTTCTGTTATCAGAGAATTTCTTTTCCTTCCCCCAAAGGGAGGTGCTTTTGTCCAACTCCAAGTAATGATTTGTATGGACACCTTTGAAAATCAACATATTGCCTATAAAATTTCCTCATAAAATAATTATTATGTAATTAGTAAGATGATTACATGCTTGCTGAAAGTGAAGATGACTTGAAGCACTTACTGTTGATGATTAAAAAGACTACAATCTGCAGTATGGATTACACCTCAACATAAAGAAAATGAAAATTCTCACAACCAGACCAATAAGCAGCATAATGATAAATGGGGAAAAGATTGACGGTGTCAAAGATTTCGGATTACTTAGATCAACAATCAACATCCATGGAAGCAGCAGTCAAGAAATCAGACATTGTATTACACTGAGCAAATCTGGTGCAAAAGAAGTCTTTAAAGTGCTGAAGAGCAAAGATGTCTCTTTGAAGACCAAGGTGTGCCTAATCCAAGCTATGGTATTTGCAGTAGTTTCATATGCATATGAAAGCTGGACAAGGAATAAAGAAGACAGAAGAAGAGTTGATGCTGTTGAGTTGTGTTGGCAAAGAATACTGAAAGTACCACAGACTGCCAGAAGAACAAATAAATATGTGCTGGGAGAATGCTCCTTGGAAGCAAGAATGGCTAGACTTCGTCTCACCTACTTTGGTCATCAGAATGGACCATTCCCTGGAGAAGGATATCATGCTTGGTAAAGTAGAGGGTCAGTGAAAAAGGGGAATACCCTCAATTAGATGAATTGACACAGTGGCTGCAATGATGGGCTCAGGTATAGCAAGGACTTGAGGCTGGCGCAGGATTGGGCAGTGTTTCGTTCTGTTGTACATAGGGTTGCTGTGAGTCAGAGCTGACTCGACACCTAACAACAACAGCAGCAAAGATGATTACAACTTATATTACCATAACTTTGGTAATATAACTAGGTCACATCAGTTTGTCCCATGTATTTACCAGATTCTTTTAATTAACACTATGTTGTTGTTTGGTGGTGTAAAGTCGATTCCAACTCATAACAACCCTATGTACAACAGAACAAAACACTGGCTGGTCCAATTAACATTATAGTAAGAATAAAAAAAATACATCTTTGGGAAATAATATAAACAAATGAGTCCTGCAAAATATTGTACTAAATAGAGATGATGTGGCTTTGCATTGGAAAACAATTTCCCTATTATATTTTTCATTGCATGATATTACAGAAAGTTCAGGGAGGAAATTTTTATCAATACAAATCTATTATCATCCTTTTATTTTATATATTTTGCTGATCCTATTTGTTTATTCTCTCTAATCACACACACACACACACACACACAACACATGCATTTCACTGCTTTACAGGGAGATATTTTAGGTTATGGACTGGGCAGTGTTTCGTTCTGTAGTACAAAGGGTCACTGTGAGTTGGAGCAAGCTCCACGGCACCTAACAACATTTAGGTTACATTTGTAACAACTATATTTACATGAAAGAAATAGAAGTGATGAAAGTTTGTTTTGCTGAGAATTAGAAGAATTGTTTACAGTAGAAAAATGGAAGGTAATAAATCATTTTAAATTTTAGAGTTAAATGTGGAATATATTTATTATCTTTGTATAATATGACTGTCATGGATTTAATTGTATGCACTAAAACACATGTTGGAATCCTAAGCACTCTACCTGCGGCTGCAATCACATTTGGAAATAACATTTTCTTTGTTATGTTAATGAGGCCATATCAGCGTAGGACATATCTTACTACTCTTGAGATAGAAAAGTCACAGATTAGGCATAATGAAGCAAGCACAAAGTGGAAGACACGTATCATAGGAGATCTCCAAGGAATCAAACGACTGGTCTACAGGAACTAAAGAGATCTTCCTCTAGAGACAATGGAGAAAGAGCCAAAAAATCAAACCCAACCCACTGTCATGGAGTTGAATTCTGACTCATAGAGACCCTTTAAGACAGAGTAGAACTGCCCCATAGGGTTTCCAAGGCTGTAAATGTTTTTGGAAGCAGACTGACTTATCTTTCTCCTGCGGAGCAGCTGGTGGGTTCAAATTGCTGATCTTTTGGTTCAGCTGAATGCATTTGGATTTCTAGCCTCTTCTTTTATTTCACAAAAGGATCTCCATGTTATTTTTAACAGAAGTACTTGATAGAGGAGAGGTTTGCTAAGAATGCATCACCATGTTTAAAATTTCCAACAAATTGATAATTACTGAAACAGCATAAAGTAGTTTGCCTTTATAGTGAAAGTAGTATTTCACTAATCTACTGATAAATTGAAGGGCTTAAAAATATAAGCAGTGCAACAAAAATTACAGATAGAAAAATACATGGCTGAGAAATGAAGTCTAAGAGTGAAGAAAGAAAAAAATGAAAGAAGAGCAAATCCACAGGAACAAATTCTAGGGGCTTTCCTCAGGGAAACTGAAAAATAAACTTGCAGAACTACTACTTAGAAATAAAAAAGGAATTTTCTTATACATAGCCCTTACCAGTATTCTGAGGTGTCATATGACTGGTTTATTGAGATGCCAGATTCTAATGGCACTCACTCACTGCCCTGGAGTTGGATCTGACTCATAGTGTCCCCTCCTTGGATTTCCTCCTTGAGTTTCTGAGGTGATATCACTATGGAAGTAAATTGCCCAATCTTCCTTTCGGGCAATGGCTGGTGGGTTTGAACTGCTGACCTTCTGGTTAGCAGTCAAAATGCCTTAGGCATTATGCCACCAGCGCTCCCCTAATGGCACTAGATATGCAGAAGTGAAAACCACTTACCTCTGGTTGTCCTATCAGTAAAAGATTATCTTGTCAACCCTTGGTCAAAAAGAAATACAAATGATAAATGGTTATATTACTGAGTCCAAAGGGGGCTCAGTTAAAGGTGGTGGAATAAAAAAAGCATTTACAAGTCACTCCCCTCCTATGATTTCCTCCTAAAAGTAACAGAAATAAGGAAAGAAAAAATAAGAAAAACAAACAAACAAAAAGGCCCGTCTTTAATTAACAACTGAATACAAACTAAAACAAACAGTTTTAAAGTAGGGAGAGACATGTACTAATAGGAGAAAAGAAATTAACTGATACATATATTGAATAGCATATAGATTTCACGAAAAGTGTGTGTCACGGTCCTGAGAAGTTCTCCAAAGACTGTTAAAACAGGCAAGTTTGGACAGGCAAGATAAAAGCAAAGCCTGTCTTTACAGAAATCCAGTTATATATTCCTGAGTGCTAGAAGATGTGAATAAGGGGAGGGAGGTGCTGAGAGACTATCTTTAAAGCTGTGAAACTGCCTTCTAGATAACATAGAATATTGAAGTTAGAAAGGAGGAGTCAATAACCTAAAGCAGTAACAGCACAGACTACAACGGAAAGAGTTTGTATTATGAGCTACACAGACCACCAGGATGTCGAAAACAGAGAAAATATATGGCCCCTGGCAGAAGATATAACAGAGTTGAGGAGGTGGGCCTGAAAAACGAAATTCAAATAGATGCTGTAGGCTGATCTGATTCACCCTCCCACCACTTCCTACACTGTGGTTCCATAAACACATGGGTTTGTTCAATGATTAACAGAAAGAAACCAGCCCAGAACATAGGCAGAGGAGGCAAAACACAGTGAAAAGCAGACAAAGATCTAACAGAAACATTTTTTTTAAAAAAAGAAGAAATGGTAATATAAATAATTCTCTGTAGTTTCAAAAACAAATTATAGACATGATCTCATTAATAGAGTGGGAAGTTCAAATAAGAGATATAATTCTTAAATGAAGAGATGATAAAACAGTCAAATGAAATGGCAGAGACCAAGAGAACAACCGAAAAAGATAAAACCATTATGGAATTGAAAGTTTCAGTTATAAAACAGAACAAAAACAATTGAAAAATTATTTGGATTATGGTTGGCAAGAGTTAAGTGAAAGACAAAAACTTCAATATACAAAACTGATTTTAGATGATGTTATAAATGGTATATAAAGACATATGAAATTGAACATAACTAGCATTCTAAAGGAAAAAATATATATTTAGACATATAGTACAAGAAAACTTTTCTGAATGATGATTGAAATCTCAGACAGAAAGGTAGAATCTCTCAAATTTATTTGACTTGAAGAAACAGTATTTAATTTCAACACTTTCTTTCAGTTTTACTTTGCATCTTAAATTCAGAAAAAATAAATTGAACTTGTTTTTTTTAATTTGACAATAGCATATATGGTATCCATATATATGTATATAAAATTCTGTCTTCATCCATCGATCTACTCTTCTATACAAACATGTACAGAAAGGTATTGGGCATGATAATCATAAAATATTAATTTCTAGGTTGTAACATTGAGATTCTGTTTAAGTTTTCTTAACACTTGTTTGCATTTTTAACACTCATGTATCATTTTTACAAATGCCAATGAAGTCATTGGTGTTAAAAAAAAAAGTAGAAGGCAAATTTTAAGTGGGAGGAGAAGGAGAAATGAGAGATCTCAATTGTTCCACTATTTTTCCTATTTTATGGCCCTCAAATCTGTATTTCACACCGTGATCAGGGGATCTCTCTAAAACAAAAGCTTAGCATGTTAGTTTTCAAAATTTTCATTCAAGTGACACTAATCTAACATCAAATTCAATCTCTTTAAAAATTTACACAAATCTTTTCTTAAGCCAGTATCAGCTGTATTTTTTTTTCCCCAACATCAACTCTCTTTTCACCAAACTCAACCCTTCATCCAAATATCCTGTAATATTCATAGTAAGAGGTCCTTTTGACCTTTTAAATCTCCATCCCTTTTTATGCTTCTCAACTCACTCCCATCGAGTTGGTTCCAACTTGTGGTGACCCCCATTTGGTTTCCAAGATGGTAAATCTTTACAGAAGTAGATCGCCCCATCTTCCTTCCACAGAGCAGCTGGTGGGTTTGAATCACCAAACTTATGGTTAGCAGTCAAATGCCTTAGGCACTGCACCATCAGAGCTCCTTAGTGGTGATAAAAATGATACTTTTTGTTTTTGTTTTTTATTGGTGGGGTCTAGAAGAACTTCAAGGTAGTCTACAAAGTTCAGTTCACTATCATTTCCTTTGTGAAGCCTTTCCTGGCCATCATTCTCCTTTAGTCCCCATGAACAGGCTCAGTGCATTCTGTTCCATCCTCTATATATCAACGCCATACCAACCCATATTGAAGCCTGAGGCAAAAGAAAAAAATCATTAATACCTATGCAGTCTTTATTTAAAATTGGAGTATTATGTTCATCATGAATTTTTTTTTGCCTTAATTTTTATTTCTAAATATTGCATTAAAATATTATTTATCTTGATCGTTGAGTTTCTTTAGTGTTCCCTTATATTTTTGTGCCCTAGGCAAGTGCTCACTCATATCACCCTAGCCCTGCTCTGTATTACTGAAGCACTTATTTTATTCTATAATCATTTGTCTGCACATCTTTCATTACTACTAGACTGTGACTAGTCCCAAGGAAAGAAAAAGAAATCAATTTCATTTATCTTTGTATATCCAACAACCAGCACAATACTCAGCATTGCGTGGATATCCATTTAATAGGAATGAATAAAAATCCAGAATACAGAGAAATAACCAGTATTGTTTAGTCTGGCACAATAAAATCTTCTGTGATAAAAACAATGTCTAATCTAAATTAATATATATATATATATATATATATACACACACACACAAAGTGTGTGGGGGGAGGTATGTGTGGGGGTATGAAAAATGAACCTTAGTTTAGGACTCACCAGGTGGTTAACACACTCAAAAGCTAACTAAAAGTCTGGCAGTTTGAGTCCAGCTAGAGACATGTTGGAAAAAGGGGTGCTGATTGACTTCCAGAAACTCAGCCGTTGAAATCCCTTATGGAGCAAAGTTCTGCTCTGGCACACACCAGGTCGTCATAAGTCAGAACTGACTCAATGGCAATTTTTTTTTTTTTTAACCTTAGTTTGTGGGAAGTCCTAGGCCTAAACTAATTAAATAATGAAAC
Source organism: Orycteropus afer afer (assembly GCF_000298275.1). Lineage (NCBI taxonomy): Eukaryota > Metazoa > Chordata > Mammalia > Tubulidentata > Orycteropodidae > Orycteropus > Orycteropus afer. The sequence continues at coordinate 1,943,943 of NW_006921833.1, forward strand.
TGAAATTATTTTTTATAGCATATAATTTGTGGTATAAAGACTTAAGTATATCAATTGCAAGAATACACTTATATTTAGTCTACTTTGAGAATCAGAGAACATTAAAATTGAAAGGAATCTTAAGAGATGTTTTAATCCACTCCCTTATTTTTGTAAGTAAGGAAAGGTTAGGTTATTTCTTTAGAAGGACAATAGAATCAGACTTTGAAATCAGGTGGCACATCTCTCAACCTGGAGCTTTTCCACCGGCTATTAGCAAGAGGTCTGAAAGAGGGAACCACTGGTAAAAGAAGAGACAAAAGAGTGGGGATTTCCCCCCCCCCCCCCAGGGCAGGCAGAAGAACCAATTTAGGAAAAAAATAAGCCACAATTTCTTTTGTATATTGCTTGAAAAATTGTCATTTCAAAGGTGATGTAACTGAAAAATGACCTTTCAAATCCCACCCAGCCCTATTCTATTTTTGTCACTAATCTCTCTGTGACTGATTTTCATCTGTAAAAGGGAATGACTCTGTTCTCTTTCTGCTCTAATTCAAGACTTATGAAATCTAATTTAAAAGATATATTGTTCAAGTTACTATGCAAAATCACAAATGCAAGGCATTTTTAACTAAAAATTAATCATATAAACATATTTTTATACCTAGTAATGCCTGGAGGAAATTGAAAGTAATTATGTAGTAGTTAGTTGACAGCTTGGACTGAAAGCCAGCATATAGATACTGGGACTGAATAAAATAATTCTGAATTTCACCTTTAAAAGACAGACATACAGGAGATCTCTTCTCTTTAGCAGTTTACCAGGATTTTGGACTACCCAAATTACTTTTGTGAGATTAGGTGATAATAGTGAAAAATTATTGGCTTTTCACAAAATAATTTCATTAAATGTACCTCTGAGTTACTTATAGAAATGACAGAAATGATTATTAAAATTAAGAATTATGCCTTGAAGGAATTTGATAGAATTAATTTGGAGAAAACAAACCACACATTAATATTATTAACACTGTGCACAAATGAAAAAATTCATTTTAATAGTAATAATTAGATTTTCTGGTCAATTTTGTTTTCAGATCAACAATTAAGAATGTCTTGTTAATTTTTTTTTTTTTTTTTGCTTTATTTTTGTTTCACTACCTGATTTATTTTAAAATCCTCTTCAAATATAAAGGTAAGAAAAAATATGAATTTCCCTGGATCTCTGCTCTAAAAATCTAAATTTATTTCTTTTTATCCCTTTAAAATCTATAAATATTACGGGGAATACTTTTTTTAAAAATAGAACCAATAGAATATCTCTTAAGAATATATTAATAGATAAGCAAGAATCCCCATGCAGGTTCCGGCAAGATGGCAGACTAGGCAGAAAGACTGCACAGACCCTCTTCAACAAAGAAAAGGGAAACCAATTAACACAGACACAGAAGAT
>NW_006921833.1:1948466-1957963 GCF_000298275.1 Orycteropus afer afer
AAAGGAAAAAAAAGAGAATCCCCATGGAGAAAAGCAATTCACCAAAGAAATAAGGCCATTTCATCAATATAGACTCATAAAAATGAGCCTGGCTTCCAACCACAATTTCAAGCATTGCCCTCAGTGCCAGAAATTTACTGCTGTTAATGAAATAATTGATGATAATCTTTTTTGTACAATTACTCTTTATTAAATACATACATATATACAAATTCTTCTCTGCCTCAATTTGTCAAAGGTTTAGACTGAATGATTTCTAAAGTATCTTTCAGCCTTAAAATGTGTTGATTCTAGGAAACATCCAGAGAGAGAGCTAAGAAGGAATTCTCAGGTATGACTCACAATTATTATTTGTCATTCTTACCTTTTTCAAGTGTCATATATACAACCATTCCAAGTGAATGTAATAACTGCAAAAGTTGATGTCAATTAATTAATATTCCCTTCTAAAAATTAAGAATCCTCATTGCAAGGTGGCCATTACTATGTTGATGTTGCCCAGAACATTCAGAAAACATTCATTCACACACACCCTGATCAGGTAGAGAGAAGGATAGAAGAAAACTCTGGAAATAAAAACAAAATCAGAACTGGATTGAGCTTCTTAAGACAGCTGCAAGGAATTCAACTAAGTTGTTAAGGCTTGCATAGGAAAAAGAAAAATCACTCAATGAAAATCTTTACAAACTGCATAACAGAGTAGGAGACATACTACCCGTTGTCTGATACTTCTTTCTTTCTTCTTTTTATACTGCATTCCTTTGCTACTCCTCTAATTTGAAAATTACCACTTTAATTACGAAACCTTACAAAAACTCCCAGAAAAAAAACAAACACAAAAATTGCCAGAAACACAAAACTATGAACACAAAAACTCCCCAGAACATTGAACGTTACCATTTCACCAGGTGATGTAGGTCAATGTTGGGAAAAGCCTCTAACAGGTCTTGGGTCAGGTCCTGCTTCTGATGCTTGTATTCTGTGATTTCTGATAAAATCTGTCAGGATTTACAGTACCCAGATTTTTACTTTCACATACATGTTCCTTTTCATGTACAGAACAATCTGTAGTACATTTTCACTATGTTTTGAAAGCAAATTGCTGAAGTTGTACTAATGTTTTCTATCTCAAAGGTGACTATGGGATTACATATGTTGGTTATCCTCTATCAATACAGGAGACATAAATACTGTGAATATGTTGTCAAGCTCTAAAGAAATTTCTTTAATCATTAAAGAATGCAATGTCCTCTGCTAGTTTCTGGTTCCTTAGCATGCATTGGCAGTTCGACTATTTAAATGATATTGTAGATACAGGTGAAAGCTTTTCTAGAGTGACAGGGTCTCAAATAGTATCTGGACCATGGTTGTTGTTGTGTGCCTTAGATCTGATTCCAACTCATAACAACTGTACAGGACAGAGGGTGAAACTGCTCATACAGTTTCCTAGGCTATAATCTTTATGGGTGTAGATCACCAGATCTGTCTCCCACAGAACGTCTGGTGGATTCAAACCACTGGGCTTTCAGTTAGCAGCCAAATGCTTAATCACTGCACAATCAGAGCTCCATATGTGTTGAATATATACATAACTGAGTGAACTATCAAAAATAATTCATACAAATGGTTAGACTTTGGCTCAGAACACAAGTTTTCGAGATAATTGCTATTTGGCCAACATATGAAAGAAAACACATTTTCCCTGGACCACATTTTTGCTTTTTAATGCATCAGAGTCACTCTATTGGTCACTGTTTGCTTTTGTTTCATTTTTATTTTAATAGATATTGTCCTTTTCTTGCTTGTACTAAGAGGATCTCCAAAGGTCCCTGCATATGCTATCAGATAAACGGTCCTTGTTAAGGGCAATGCCACTGGAAAACTTAGGGTGGCTCGTTGTTATTTGCTGTATATAATTAAAAAAAACATAGCTTTCAAATTGCAATGCACAACTATGCACCATGCACCTCTAATAGCCCTACTTCCCTTGTCCTGCCTTTCCAGGATGGTCTGCATTCCATCTAATTTGATGGTGAATTAACTCTACTTAAATCAACTTTCTGAGAAGATGATTTGCTTTCTCTTCATTGATGAATTGAATAATTCTCCCAATAAGTGGCCTTGTGTTTTTTAAATGGAAAAATTATATAGAACTTTTATTTTAGAAAAGAATGATTTATCTTTAAAAATATTTAAAAAGATATGTGCATTAAATATATCACCTTTTAGGAAATTACTATAACAACAAAACTACATTAGACTTTCTGATTTCTCCATAGTGTCCTTAGATAAATAAACAACCCAATAAACCATGTTAAATGCCCCAAAAGTGACTGGAAAGAGAATACGGGCATATTTGTCTATTTTGCTTGTGCCAGACCCAGAAGGTGGTGCAGCTGAGGAAGGAGTAGTGGTTGACAACTTTCCTGAAGCCCCTATGGTATTAACCGTGGTCTTAATCCGCGCCAGTCTTGATCCAAACACATGGTGGGTAGAAGCAGATCCAACTGATGCTTGTTGGGGCGCATGCCCAGTTCCAGCTGGAGTGGAAGTAGGAAAGGATGGAAATCCTCTTGCAGCAGATATAGTTTCAGCTGCATTCGCACTGCTGAATGGATTTGGACTCGAAGCTAAATAAGACTGTGATGTGGTTCCAGAAGATCCCTGAACAACTGTGGAAGATCTGCTTGAATGGTTTCCCACCTCAGTTCTGTTACCAACATCAGATTCAGAGTGAACCAAGGCATTTGTTCTTTTTCGCATGTTCAAATTGGCATCCGTACTCTGAAAAGTTATATTAAAAGTATATTAATTATGCCATTTTAAGTAGATTTGTACAAAATTTTAATAATCAAAATACTTAAAATGAGTCATTTCCATAAAATAAACCTTTATTAATATGCTACAAACACTCAATTTGACATAAAAACTTAAATTACTACCTGAAAAAGAATGTGTGTGCATTTGAAATCATTAGTCAAAAATCTGCTATTCCAAAACATTACCCATTCTTATAAATAAGAGCTCCCAAGGCTGCATGTTACACTATTAAAATTAATTCCTACTATAAGTAGGAGCTCTGGTAGCATAGTGCCTAAGGCACTTGACTACTAACCAGAAGGCTGGCGGTTCAAACCCACCAGCCACTCCTCGGAAGGAAGGTTGGGCAATCTACTTCGTAGTAACACTGCCTCAGCAACCCAAGGAGGGGTCGCTATGAGTCGGGGCTGACTCAACAGCACATAACAACAACAACATATTTTAACAGGCATGATAAACAACTATATAGTCAACTCTAGACTATATATGCTAATGAAGGAAAGCAATTGTTTAAATGATTCCAATAGTCATATCTGACTTTAGCATACGCTATAATTTTTGAAATCATTTTTCCTCCCTAATTATGTATATTCTACATTATATTAAAGTTACACTGTACTTGTTTTCCACACCCTCTCCCCCTACTATTTTATGAAGTAAGTGGTGAATGAGAAGATGGAGGAAGAGTGGAGGAGTAGAGAAGGAGAAGGATAAGTTCATAAGTAGTTTTAAAGGGACAATTCACAGATAATACACAACATAGATAAATTACATTCCATTAATTGAGAACTGTCTTTACAAAGGGAGATTTATTTATAAATATGAACCTATTTCAGTTCAAACCCACCAGTCACTCCTCGGAAGGAAGGTTGAGCAATCTACCATAGTGATACTGCCTTGGAAACCCAAGGAGTGGTTGCTATGAGTTGGATCCAACTCAACGGCAGTGAGTTTGGTTTTTGATTTGGTAGACTTACACATTCATCAAGCATGTTAAAAGGGTCCAATTCATATCTCATACACTTGTGAATTATTACCTCAAGGTTACTGAGTAGAGAAAGAAAAAGGCCTCACAAAACTCAGAGCAAAAGGGCTCAGAGAGGTTTAGAAAGCATTCTTCATGTCACCCCAAGTATTTTCCTAGGCAGGTTGCAGGTGAATTAATGAGAAATTGTAGTTTAACATATGGAATCTAATTTTGGTGGAGACAATTGAAACAAAACAAAACAAAAACAACACAACCATAAAAATAAATAAATAAATAAAGACACCATTACTTTCCCTGCACTTTTCTCTACAATGCAAGTAATAAGCACCACCCAATCAATTCTCAATTTGCCCTGGAGTCAATGCCAACTTACTGTGACTCCATGAGTTTCAGAGGAGAATTATGGTTCAATGGGTTATATTTCATCAGGTCTTTCTTGCAAAGCACCTCTGGTTGGACACAAACCTTCAATCTTTTGGTTAGCAACTGAGAACATTAACCATTTGCAAGTAGTAATGAATCTTCAGATTGTATTTATTTCTTTATTTATATTCTGATTTGGGTGAATGCCTACAGAGCAAATTGGTTCTCTATTCAGCATTTTGTTTTGTCACATTGCCTGCAATCCCCATAATGTAACAGCACTCTTTCCACTTCCTCCATGTTTTTACCACTTACTCTCCTTTTTTCCTTACAGAAAATAATAATAATTAATTATCATTAATTTTAAAATGTTATATATATAGGGAGGAGTATAAGAGAAAGGTAAGGTATTTACCCAAAGTTTAAGGAGCATATACAATCATTAGCAAGGTAACACGCATAACCACACACATGATACAATAAAATGTATATAGATAGAGACCAACGGAAAAGAATTGAGAATCCAGGAGTAAATCTAGCCAATCTTCAACAAAGGGCTGAAATCCATTCAATGGGGGGAGGAGATAGAGATAATCTCTTTAACAAATGGTGATGGCAAAACTGGATATCAATTTCCAGAAAAAGGAAATAGATCCATACCTCATGCCATATACAAAAACTAACTTGAGATGTATCAAAGATCTAAATATAAAACTTAAAATTATTAATCATTAAAAAAAATAGAAGCAAACTTAGAGGCCTTAATTTATGGCATAAATAGTCTATCAAACATAACTAAAAATTCACAAATTGCAGAAGATAAACTAGATAACTGGGCCCTCCTAAAAATTAAACATTTATGTGCACTCCTTGGAAGGAAGGTTGGGCAATCTACTTCCGTAGTGATACTGCCTCGGAAACCCAAGAAGGGGTTGCTATGAGTCGGAGCTGACTCGACAGCAGTGAGTTTGGTTTTGGGTTTTTTTCTTGTGCATCAAAAGACTTCTCAAAAAGAGTAAAAAGAGAACCTACAGACTTGGAAAAGTTTTTTGGCAATGATATATCTGACAAGGGACTAATCTTTAAAGTTTATAGAAAATTTCAACACCAACAGCAAGACAACATACAATCTAATTTAAAAAAATGGCAGAGGACATGAAGAGACACTTCATTAAACAAGATATTCAGGTGGCCAAAAAACACATGAATAATTGCTTGACATCATTAGCTATCAAAGAGATGCAAGTCAAAACAGCAATGATATCATATTCTAGTAATAGTAGCAAAGTTCATAAAAACCAAAAACAGCAAATACTGGTGAGGGTGTAAAGAGACTGGAATTTTCATACACTGCTGCTAGTACTGTAAAATAGCACAACCATTGTGAAAAATAGTATGACATTTCCTTTAAAAGCTGGAAATAGAAATACCAGCAATCCCACTATTATGTACATATCCTAAAGAAATAAGAGATGTCACATGAACAGATAAATGCACATCCAAGTTCATAGCAGTATTATTCACAATAGCAAAAAGATGAAAACAACCAAAATCCCATCAAAGGATGAATAGATAAACAAACTTCATACACATAATGGAATACTACTCAATGTTAAAGAGTAATGAATCTGTGGAAGACCTTAGAATATTGACGAACTTGGAGGAATTTGTGCTGAGTGAAATAGGTAAATCACAAAAGGATAAAATGTATGAGACCACTAATGTAAAAAGTCAAGTTTACACACAGGAGAAAACATTCTTTGATGGTTATTAGGGATGGGAGGGGAAGAGAGGGAAAATTACCAACTAGAGAATAGATATGCATTAATAATTTGGGTGAAGGAAAAAGCAATATACAATAAGAGGGAAGTCAGAATTACATTACCAAGGCAAAGGAAGACACTAGGAGGTGAATAAAAAGGCAACAAAGGTAAATATTATTGCATGAACAATCCTGCAGTAACAGTAATAATAAATAATATTCTATGAGTAGATAAATAGGCAGTGGATGCAAGCTGAACAGGTGTGGGATGGAGAATGGGAGTATATATAAGTTTGGCAGGGAATATTTCTACATATGTATCTGTATGTGCTGCAAGTATGTTCATGTATATAGTACAGCATATGGCAGCTAAGTTTTGAAAAACTTTTATCAATAACTCAAAACCTTGAGGGCCTGAGTCACTGGGCTTGAAGACTTAGGATCACAGTCTTGAGTGACACTACAGTCAACTGGCATACCATAGTCCATAAAGAATATGTTGCACATCTTACTTTGGTGAGTAGTGACTAGGGTTTTCAAGAGCTTGCACAACTATTGGTCTTTCCTGTTCTAAGCAAAGAAGAGTAAAGGAAACTAAAGACTCAAGGAAACAATGTAGTCTAAAGGAACAATGGACCAGTGAACCACAGCCTCAGTCAGCCTGAGATCAAAAGAACTAGACAGTGCCCATCTACTGCTACTGACACTCTGATCAAGATCATAATAGATGGTCCTGGACAGAGTGGAAGAAATACCTAAAACAAAATTAAAAATCATAAAAAAAAAAGACTACACTTACTCATCTGATAGAGACTGGGAGAACCCCCAAGACTATGGTCTTTAGATACCCTTCAAACCTGGAACTGAATCCACCCCTAGGGATTCCCTTTCGGCCAACAATAGATAGTGGCTAAGACACTTGCCTGCTAACCAGACGGCTGGTCGTTCAAACCCACCAGCCACTCCTCGGAAGGAAGGTTGGGCAATCCTACTTCCGTAGTGATACTGCCTCGGAAACCCAAGGAGGGGTCGCTATGAGTCGGGGCCGACTCGACGGCACATAACAACAACAACATAAAGTGAACAATAACACTCATGAGAAAAGTGGTCCTCAGAATAATAAATCATACAATACCAAAAGGGCAGAATTTGCCCTAAAACAAAGTTCAGAAGGCAAAAAGGGGCAGGAAAGAAGGATGTATGGAAATGGGGAATTGAGAGAGGAAGTGGGAAGAGTGGTGTTACGTTGAGGGGACTGTAATTAATGTGACAAAATAAAATGTGTATCAATTGTTGAATGGAAAACTAATTCTCTCTGTAAACTTTCAGCCAAGCTACAAGAAAATGGTCAAATACGTGTGTACATATATATATTTGTGATATTTATATCACAAAGTAAAACATGATTCAGAACAAAACTGTGATGAAATGCTAAATATCATGAGAAGAGATGGATAAAGGACTAATTGAACAAACAGAAGAAAAATATATATTTTCAAATATAATCTTATATTTTCCATAATATCTTCATTGACTGGACATTATGCTGTCCAAATTTTTGGAAACTCATTTTTCATACAACTAAATTCTTAGAATTTAAGACTTTCACTTCCAGCCAATATGGAGTGAAAGGAACTGAACTTACCCTTCTACTTGAAATGAACTCCTCCCCCCCAAAAAAAACTGAAAAAAATATGTAAAATAATGGTTTTAAATATGAAAGGTTTAAAATACAAAATAAGATTTAAAATACAAAATATGTAAAATAACTAGACAGTAGACAACACAGTATTATAATCCCTGAGAGTTTCCATACTGTGGCATGGGAAAGGGGAACCCAGGAAGAACACAGGAAGATGGAGCTAAGAGGGTGAGAAGAACAAGATGGAGTGCTAGAAAGGTGAACAATGAACAAAGAGGGAACTCAAAAATATCTATAGAGTCAACATCTAATATTTCCCAGAATACTAATCAGTGCATGAGTGGATAGGACCTATCCAAGGCCAGGGAAAGAAGCACTTGAAGGGGTTAGAGGGGGAAAAAAAAAAAAAAAACCCTGATGAAACAGTACCTGATGCTCACATAATGACCAGCAATAATGGTTGTTCCTACCCACCAGACTAGAAAACCTCAATATTCATGTAACATTGGGTAGAATACTCAGAAGGGCCTTGCTTCAGGAGTATGAAATAATCACGCCTAAACACTGCTCTGATCCTGTCTAATGAACTTTCAAAGCAAGATCCAAAAAAATCAAACAAATTCCATGTTACTAACTGTACCCCAGACCAGACTTCAACAACATTTATAGGAGCCTGGTTTCTTTCCTCCTAGACTAGTATCTTTTTTGAACTTTCTGAACCCCAACTCTGAATCATGTTGTATTTGGAAAAATTGTTTCAAAAATGGCACCAATTCACCATGCCTCTCTGAATTCATGCCTTTTTTTAATGTGACTGTCCAACTCCTCCCATCAGGAGGTAGAATCCATTCCTCCGTATTTTGAATCTGAGCTGCCATAAGACTTTCTTTAGCCAACAGTATGTGGTGGAAATGATGGTGTGACATTTCTGAGTCTCATCCTCAAGAGTCCTTGTTTCCTTCCATTCTCTCTCTTGAAACTTTGCCATCACAAGAGCAAGCCTAGCTAACCTGCTGTCAGAGGCCAAATCACTTGTAGCAATGCCAGTCATTCTAGTGAGGGCATCCTAGTTCAACCAATAGCCATCGAATCACTAGACATGTGAGTAGGCCCAGCTAACAGTAGATGAACTGCCCAGTCAAGCTTAGCCAAGATTAACAGAACTACCCAGTTGACGCAGAGACTTGAGAGCAAAAATAAATGCTTATTCTTTGTCATTGAGGTTTTGTGGTTGCTTTTTATGCAGTATTGTTATGGCAGTAGGTAATTTATATAACCTAATCAAACCAAATAAAAGGTCGACAGAAAGTGCTGCACAATCTCTTGTGAGGGGAAGTTACTCATTCTAAGATAATTAGAAGGCTGTCCTGCTTGGAGCACAGGGAAAACCTCTAGGGGGCACTGTTGCCTAACTCCATACACTAGCTTAAAGAATCAAGGTATTTTGCCTTTATAATACCATTCTTAAAGAATCATACTATTTTAAAACTGGGAGAGATTTCAATGACCAACATATTTCAATTCTTCATTTATAGCAGAGGAAAATACAAGAAGAACGGTTGTGATTGGTTACAAGTTACACAGATAGTTATTTATTGAATGTCTGCTCTGCCTCATTGTACATTCTCTCACAAATGTGGAGGAAGCTTTAAAGAATTTAACCAACTGTGCTAATATAATTGAATCAGTCAAACACTGATAACTGTCAATAATTCAAGAATTGGAAATCACAAATAACTACAGCATGCCCTTTCAATGTCATAATGCAGCATTGTTTTAACAAGCCTATCCAAGGAATATTTAATTCTCTGACATTCTACTTTAGTTTGATTTTGCTATGTAAAACTGTATTAGCGCCCAAACATTGTGAAGTTAGACTTAGACTTTTGTCCAGTAAAAAGATATCTATCAAAGGTTATGGT
>NW_006921833.1:1982265-1988580 GCF_000298275.1 Orycteropus afer afer
AGCACTAGGTAACCAGAATAGATGTTTACTTGTGCTTTACTGACTATACAGAAGCTTGAGACTGTGTGGATAACAACAAATTATGGACAACATTGAGAAGAATGGGCTTTCCAAAACATTTCATTTTGCTTATGAGGAACCTGTACATAGACTAGGAGACTGTCATTTGAACAGAACAAGGTCACACTGCATAGTTTAAAATCAGGAAGGGGGTGCATCAGGGTTGTATCCTTTCACCATACTTATTTGATCTGTATGTTGAGCAAATAATCTGAGAAGCTAGACTATATGAAGAAGGATGCAGCATCCAGGTTAGAAGAAGACTTATTAACAATCTGTGATATGCAGATGACACTACCTTGCTTGCTTAAAGTGAAGATGACTTGAAGCACTTACTGATGAAGATTAAAGACTACAGTCTGCAGTACAGATTACAACTCAACATAAAGAAAATGAAAATCCTCACAACTGGGCCAAGAAGCAGCATCACAATAAATGGAGAAAAGACTGAAGTTGTCAAAGATTTCGTATTACTTAGTTTCTCATTCAACATAAATGGAAGCAGCAGTCAAGAAATCAGATAACATATTGCACTGGGCAAATCTGTTGAAAAAGACCTCTTTAAAATACTGAAGAGCAAAGATGTCTCTTTGAAGACTAAGGTATGCCTAACCCAAGCCATGGTGTTTTCAATCACCTCATATGCATGTGAAAGCTGGACATGCATAAGGAATACTAAAGAAGAGTTGATGCCTTTGAACTGTGGTATTGGTGAAGAATAGTGAAAGTCCCATAGATTGCCAGAAGAATGAACAAATTTGTCCTGGAAGAAGTCCAGATGGAATTCTCCTTGGAAGCCAGAATGGCCAGACTTTGTCTCACCTACTTTGGTCATGTTGTCAGAAGGGACCATTCCCTGGAGAAGGATGTCATGGTTGGTAAGGTGGAGGGTCAGAGAAAAAGGGGAAGGTCTTCCAGGAGATGAATTGACACGGTGCCTGCAATGATGAACTTAGGTATAGCAAGGATTGTTACGCTGGCTATTGTACATAGGATAGCTATGAGTCGGAGCCAACTTGATGGTAACTGACAACTACAACAATCAAGTAAAACAAAATTAGTCTGATTTGAGGCTTACATTTTTGCTCTCTTTAAAGCAGCCAAGTGATGTTCAAGTTCTTTTATACTGATATGTCTGGGTCTACTATGTAAAGAAGTAGTTGTCATTTTCCATAATGACAAACCACAATAGGATTAAGACATATGCTGATCCACCTAGTACAGGAATAACATGCATACAGCTTTCAAGTTTTAGAGCGACTAATGTGGCATTCTGCTTCCATAAAGATTACAGCCTTAGAAATCCTATGGGGCAATTGTACTCTGTTCTTTAGGCTTGCTAAAGTCGAATTTGACTTCATGGCAATGGGTTTGGTGTTAGTAATGTGTCAGTCAGAGTTGTGTTATGTTTTGTACAGGGTATAAAGCCTTCACTGGCTCCATCAGTATTCAGCAGACACATAGTAGTTTGAAACAGGAAAAGCACCTAAGGTTCATTTGAATTTTTTAAAAAATGATTTAGTTTGAAATCATTTGTCATTAGTCACAATAGCCAGAAGCAATGAAACTGGTGGGATAAAGATGTGAGGTGGCAGATTCAAACATTACCAACAAATTAAAGCAGCAACAGGCAAACAGGAGCAGATCCAAGCAATTTGTCAATCATGACTCTGATCTGACACAATTTCTGCAGAAGTATTATCAAGTGCAAAAAAAATATGCATCTCAACTTATTACTCCAGCAGCAATGAGATAAAGTGACTAAGACCAGTTTGCAGGATATAAGCAGCTACTTGCTTGCTTGAGAAGCTAATGAAGTTTAATAAAATGTCATAGAAGCTTGTTGTTGTTGTGTGCTGTCGAGTCAGAACTGACTCATAGCGACCCTTCCTTGGGTTTCCGAGGCAGTATCACTACAGAAGTAGGATTGCCCAACCTTCCTTCTTATTAAAAACAAATAAGGCTAATAATGAACAGGTTTACCTTATAGAATATCAATGAGGGTGACTCACATTCTCAAAAAAAAAAAAAAGAAGAAAAAGAATTTAATAATGTAAAGGCATTTATTCAGTCATTCTTAAGAGTCTTCAGTGGTTAGCCACACATTTAATAAAGATACAAACAAGTAACAATAGAGCATCTGAAACTAAAACCCTAGGTAATGATTTAGAGGACTATCAATAGTGTTTTTAAAAAGGGCTACTACATAGAAATGGAAAACACCACCTTCAAATAAACATACTAAATATTTCATAAATAGTTACCAAGGGACTTTATCATACATTGAGCTACAAAATATAGAAATGGAAATGCTGAATTCCTTATTTATTGTATTTTATTTCCTCCCAATGTCAGCATTCAATTTAATGTTTTTGTGTTTCCATAAACTATAAAAATATTACTTTCAATATCAAGCACTGGGACAAGAAATTTATGTCTTCAATTTGGAACTTCCAGAATAAGATCTTGAATTCATTCATTTTGCCTTTACATATTTAGAAGTTGACAGTTTAAAACATTCAGATGTCTCCGATACAAGCAATGAGTCCCTAGGTAATGCAAGTGGTTAACAAACTTGGTTGCACCTGAAAAGCTGGAGATTTGACTATACTCAGAGGCACCTCAAAAGAAAGCCCTGGCAATCTACTTCTGAAAAAACAGTCCCTGAAAACTCTGTGGAGTATATTTCTATTCTGACATACACAGGGTTGCCATGAGTTGGAACTGATTCAGTGGCACCTGTTGGTTTGTAACAAAACCTAGACTAAGATAACAGTTTTGTTTCATAATGATTTCCAGTGTTTCTTTTTATTAGTAAATGCTTTGTATACAAAATATATGCCTGCAATGGGGGAAACCACTTTGTCAGAGACTTCACCAGTCAGAAAAGGAGAAGTTGCCAATTTCATCAAGCAGGCTGGTCTAGAGTGCTACCTGGAATTAGGGTAGGAATTGTGCTATCAACGTTGCCAACATACCCCTGGAGAGAGAAGAAAGCAAGGCACTCTTTTTTTTTTTTTCCATATAAAAACATTAAGCCTGGAAAACTATTTTCTCATTCAATAACAAGAAATATTGTTGTCATTCTAAATCTTCATAAACATAACTTACAAAGTCCAAAGCTCCATTTGCAAGAAGTCTTACACATTACTGATGACAATGGCAGAGGTCCATGGATCAGAAGTTGAAAACCATTGGCTACACAGTAAGGATTATGGGCTCAAAAATCAGACATGCATTCAAGTTCTGAATCTGCATTACTAGCTGTGGGATATTCAGCAAAATATTTAACTTCTTGAAATCTCAAAGTCTTTCTTGCTAAATGAGGGTTAATAATGGTACCTTCCCTATAATGAATGAGATCTGGTGGCATAGTGTCTAAAGCATTTGACCACTAACCAGAAGGCTGGCAGTTCAAACCCACCAGCCACTCCATGGAAAGAAGACTGGGCAATCTATTTCCATAAAGATTTACTACCTTGGAAACCCAAAGGGGGTAGCTATGAGTTGGAATTGACTCAATGGTAGTGAGTTTGCTTTGTTTTTTTGGTTCCTTATAATGAATAAATATATAAAGCTCTTAACACAACACTCACTACACAGTAGGCATCAAATGAATATATATAGAAATAACATAGCAGTGTATACACACTTCTGTTCCCAAAAGACAAGAGTATATCACTCAGAAATAAAGTATTACAGAAATCCAAATTTTAGAAGTCATTTTCGATTTATGTACAAAAATATGGTCATCATTCCTAAGAATTAGAAAAGTTAGAGGACCCCTGAAGCAAAGGCTCATCTGATCTGAAGTCAGAAAAGAGGGCTGCTGGCTAAAATGAATATGAGGAAATAAAACACATCAAAACAAAATTAAAATGCATCCTACTTCAGTGAGTAGCAGCTGGGATCTTAAAAGCTTTCAAGTGACCATCTAGATGCAATGATGGGTCCCTCCTCATTCAGAGCAAAGAAGAATGAAGAAAACCAAAGATGCATGGAAACAATTAGTCCAAGGGACTGGTAGACCAAACGATCTTCAGCCTATATGACCATGAAATCAAAAGAACTAGATGGTGCCTGGCTACCACTGTCAACCACTCGGAGGGGGGGATCCACATAGGAGATCCTGGATAGAGTGGGAGAACAATGTGGAAAAAAAACTCAAAACCATTAAAAAAAAAAGACCAGGTTTGCTCGTCTGATAGATCCTGGTGAGATCCCTGAGACTACGGCCCCTAGCTACCCTTCAGGTCTGGAATTGTATTCACTTCTATGGGCTGAACATTTACATCAGGTAGATACACTACTTGGAGCCATCAATCATGGGAGAACAGAAGGGCAGTGTATGCACAGGGAGACAGCTAGGGGAATGAGAGTGCATGGGAGGGAAGGACACAGGGAAGAGGTAACTACGGGGAGGAAGTCGGAAGACAGCTGTTACATTGTGAGGAATTACAATGTCATGAGACAAAATGTTTATGAACTGCTATATGGAAAATGAATTTTCTCCACAAACTTTCACCCAAATCACAATAAAAATTAAGAATAAAATACATATTAGCTAGAGCAAATGTGAGAATTAACACTAGAGTAAATTCAATAATTTATATGAAAGGCAAATATAAAAGTGTTTTCTAGGGGAAAAATACAGAAATAGCAACAACAATAGCTAATGTCTTCTGAATGGTTCTTCTGAATCTGGCTCTCTGCTAAGGTACTTTTAAGCGAAGTAGCTATTGCAATCATATGCCACATTCCAAAAACGGTGATTAGCAACTTAAAATCTGTTATGGATTGAATAACAAAATAATATATTGAAATTTTAAACCCTAATACCTGTGAATATAGGAGTAGGATTAGAATAGGGTCTTTGAAGATATCAGTTAATATGAGGCTATTCTGGAGTATAGTGGATCCAAATCCATATCTGATGTCCCTTATAAAAGAGCAAAAGAGACATGGGGAGACAGAGAGAGGAAGAGCCATGTGAGGATTCATCTACCAGAAGGTGGGAAAGACAAGAACGAATATTTCTCTAGAAACTTTGAAGGGACCATGGCTCAGCTGACATTGCAACTTGAACTTCTAGCCTCCATAATTGTGAGATACTATATTTCTATTTTCCCAAGATACCCAATTGGTGGTATTTTGTTATGGAAGCCCTAGGAAAGTTATACAATATCCAAAAAATATGTGGGTTATATAAGAGGAGAATCTCATGTATTATTTTATCTTATCACTAACCTCTCTTTTGGACTTTTCCAACAATCAATGAAGTCTAGGAACTGGTTATTAAGGAGATAGCAGATAGGAGCTCTGGTAGCATAGTGCCTAAGGCACTTGACTGCTAACCAGAAGGCTGGCAGTTTAAACCCACCAGCCACTCCTCGGAAGGAAGATGGGGCAATCTACTTCCGCATTGATGTTGTTATTGTTGTTATTTGCCATCGAGTCGGCCCGACTCATAGCGACCCCTCCCTGGGTTTCTGAGGCAGTATCACTACGGAAGTGGGATTGCCCAACCTTCCTTCCGAGGAGTGGCTGGTGGGTTTGAACCACCAGCTTTCTGGTTAGCAGTCAAGTGCCTTAGGCACTATGCTACGAGAGCTCCTACTGCCTCGGAAACCCAAGGAGGGGTCACTATGAGTCGGGTCCGACTTGACGCCACATAACAACAACAACATCACTAACCTCTCTTTTGGACTTTTCCAACAATCAATGAAGTCTAGGAACTGGTCATTAAGGAGACAGCAGATAGGAGGAACTGTTGTCATCCACCCCACAGGATGATATTCATCCCTCAGTATGCTATGCAAAGAACAGTGGATCACAATGGCAATTTAAGCAATCCAGTTTGGGTAGCCCATTTTCAAAATGCAATAGAATATTAAAAACAATTGTATCTGTGAATGTATTAGTCTGGCACTATAGTGTCACACTTTTTCCTTTACATCTTTTTTTCAGTTACAGTAACTTTCTTCCCCATATAAATTGGGAATAGGAAATGAGGCAGTGAAGGGCACCAGACGGGAAGGCAGAGAACAACAAATGTCAAAGAAGGTCAAAAATTCAAACATTAAGAGGTTTTAACTTCAATAAAATTAAACTCAAGATACACAGAGTTTAAATACTTTCAAATAGTGAATGTTACACTAACCTTTTCATAAGGGAAAAGAATAAGCAAAACCTAAACAACCCTGCTTTCTCTTTTTTCAGAAATTTTCTTTATTTTTAATATGCTCTGTCTCTCCT
>NW_006921833.1:1988870-1991929 GCF_000298275.1 Orycteropus afer afer
TTGGGTTTCCGAGGCAGTATCACTACAGAAGTAGGATTGCCCAACCTTCCTTCCGAGGAGTGGCTGGTGGGTTTGAACCGCCAGCCGTCTGGTTAACAGCCAAGTGTCTTAGCCACTATACCTTTCTAGTAACTCTAAATCCTAGTTAGAGCAAAGACATAAGACACATGGAGAACCAGATACTTTTGACAAGAATGAAACATTAATTTATTTTTAACATTTTTCATTGTCTTGATGGATGACAATACTTTCACACCTACCGGGAAATGTCTTACACCCTCTTCTTCAAAGTTGCTTAGCTTTAAGATACCTCAACTATACCTCTTGAACTTGCTGATTTCAAAATTAGAGGAATTCAGTTCCTTTTATTTAATCTTCTAGTCTGGACTTAGCTCCAACTCCTTCTTTAACTATTTAACCTCTTCTCCTAAATATTATTTCTACTTCTAAGTCCCTTTAGTATTTTTGTTAGGTGCCATTGAGTCAGTTCCAACTCATATCAAACCTATGTACAATAGAACTAGAAACTACTGGGTCTGTACCATCCTCACAATCGTTGCTATGTTTGAGCCCATCGTTGTTGCCACTGTGTCAATCCATCTCGTTGAGAGCTTCTCCTTTTTTCCTGACTATCTACTTTACCCAGTATGATATCCTTCTCCAGGGACTGGTCTCTTCTGACAACAAGACCAAAGCATATGAGAGATGCTTTCTCCAAGATAGATTTTTTTGTTCTTCTATCAGTCCATGGTACCTTCAATATTCTTTGCCAACACCACAATTCAAATGCATCAATTCTTCTGTGGTCTTTCTTATTCACTGTCCAGCTTCCACAGGGATATTAAGTGAATGAAAAAAAAAATAATGGCTTGAGTGAGGCTTAGCTTAGTCTTCAAATTGAAATCTTTGCTCTTTAAAACTTTTTAAAAAGTCTTTCGCAGATTTCCCCAATGGAATACATCTTTTGATTTCTTGACAGCTGCTTCCTTGGACACTGATTGCAGATCCAAATAAACTAAAATCTTGACAACTTCAATCTTTTCTCCATTTATCAAGAAGTTGTTTATTGGTCCAGTTGTGAGGATTTTTTATTTTCTTTATGTTAAGGTGCAATCCACACTGCAGGCTGTAGTCTTTGATCTTCATCAGTAAGTGCTTCAAGTCTTTCTCATTTTCAGTAAGGTTGTGTCATCTGCATATTGCAGGTTGTTAATGAGTCATTCTCCCATCCTGATTGCAGATTATTTTTCATATACTCCAGCTTCTCTGATTATTTGCTCAGCGTACAGATTGAATAAGTATGGTGAAAGATATAGTCTTGATGCACATCTTTCTTGATTTTAAACCATGCAGTGCCCCCTTGTTCAAATGACTGCCTCTTGGTTTATGTAAAGGTACCTCAAGAGAACAATTAGTGTTCTGGAATTCCCATTTTTGCAATGTTACCTGTAATTTGTTATGATTCACACATTCAAATGCCTTTGCATAGTCAGTAAAACACAAGTAAACATCTTTGTGGTATTCTTTGTTTTCAGCCAAGATGTATCTGACATAGCAATGATAGCCCTCATTCCATGTCCACTTCTGCATCTAGCTTGATTTTCTAGAAGTTCCTGGTCTGTGCTGCTGCAATCATTTTTGAATGATCTTCAGCAAAATTTACTTGCATGTAATATTAATAATATTGTTCAATAATTCCTGCATTCTGTTGGATCCCTTTGCTTTGGAATGAGCACAAATATCAATCTCTTCCAGTCAGCCAGCCAGGTACCTGTCTTTCAAATTTCCTGGAATAAATAATTAAGTGCCTCTAGCTCTGCATCCATCTCAACAGGTATTCCATCAATTTCTGAAGGCTTATTTTTCACCAGTTCTTCAGTGCTGCTTGGACTTCTTCCTTCAATACCATTGGTTCTTGAGCATATGCTCCCTCCTGAAATGGCTGAACGTCAAACGATCCTTTTTGGTAGGGACTCTGTGTATTTCTTTCATCTTCTTTATGCTTCCTGCATCATTTAATATTTTGCCTATGAAATCCTTCAATATTGAAGGTCAAGTATTGAGTATTTTCTTCAGTTCCTTCAGCTTGAGCAAAAACATGTTCTTCCCCTTTGATTTTCCATCTCCAGGTCTTTGGATATTTCATTATCATTACTTTGTCTTCTGGAGCTGCCCTTTGAAATCTTCTGTTCAGATCTTTTACTTTATTATTTCTTCCATTTGCTTTAGCTACTCTCCTTTCAAGAGAAAGTTTCAGAGTCTCTTCTGACATCCATTTTAGTCTTCTCTTCCTTTCCTATCTTTTTAATGACTCTACTTTCTTTGTGTATAATGTTCTTGATGTCATCCCACAGCTCATCTGGTCTTTGGTCACTGGTATTCAATTCATTGAATGCAATTTTCAGATGGTCTATAAATTCAGGTGGGATATTCTTAAGGTCATATTTTTGCTCTCATGTTTCAGTTTTCTTCATCTTCAACTTAAATTTGCATATAAGCAATTGATGGTTTGATCTACTGTCTGCCTCTAGCCTTGTTCTGACTGATAATATTGAGCTTCTCCATTGCATCTTTCCACAGATGTAGTTGATTGCATTCTTGTGTATTTCATCTGGTGAGGTTCACACATATAGCTGCCATTTATGTTATTTAAGGAAAAGTATTTTCAATGAGTAAGCCATTGGTCATGCAAAATTCTTTCATATGATCTCCAGCATCATTTCTATCACCAAGGCCATATTTTCCTACTACCAATATTTCTTTCTTGTTTCCAACTTTCATATCCCAATCACCAGTAATTGTCAATATATCTTAGTTGCATATTTGGTCAATTTAAGACTGTAGAGGGGACTGGAATAGATTGAGGAGTCAGCTGCAGGGATACAGGTAAGGGAGGTTGGAGGGGTCCAACAGCTAAGGGAGACAAACTTGTCCATTGGTTTGTCCTACCGTGGTGACATGTTGCTGTGAATCTTGAGGCTGTGTCACTGGTATTTCAAACTCAGTGGGGAGCACATGATGCACAGGTATCAGCCTGGCTTGCAGACTGAGACACACCA
>NW_006921833.1:1992284-1993390 GCF_000298275.1 Orycteropus afer afer
AACTGAGATGGAATGTATAAAGATTGATATCCTCGGCATTAGTGAGTTGAAATGGACTGGTTTTGGCCATTTTGAATCAGACAACCATATGATCTACTATGCCACGAATGATAGTTTAAAGAGGAATGGCATGGCATTCATCATCACAAAGGATGTTTCAAGATCTATCCTAAAGTACAATGCTGTCAGTGATAGGATAATATTCCATATGTCTACAAGGAAGACCTGTTAATATGACTATTATTCAAATTTATGCCCCAACCACCAAAGCCAACGAGGAAAATGAAGAGTTGTATCAATTTCTGCAGTATGAAATTGACCAAACATGCAATCAGGATGGGTTAATTATCACTGGTGACTGCAATGCAAAAGTTGGAAACCAAGAAGAATCACCGGTAGTTGGAAAATTTGGCCTTGGTGACAGAAATAGTGCTGGAACTCACATGGTAGAATTTTGCAAGACCAACGACTTGTTTGTTGCAAACATCTTTTTTCAAGAACACAAACGGCAACACTACACGTGGACTTCACCAGAGGGAACACACAGGAATCACATTGACTACATCTGTGGCAAGAGGCAGTGGAAAAGCTCAATATCTTCAGCCAAAACCAGGCCAGGAGCTGATTGTGGAACAGACCATCAACTGCTCATATGCAAGTTCAACTTGAAGTTGAAGTAAATTAAAATAAGTCCAAGAGAGCCAAAATACGATCTTGAATATATCTATCCTGAATTTAGAGATCATCTAAAGAATAGATTTGATGCCTTGAACACCAACAATTGAAAACCAGAAGAATTGTGGGAGGATATCAAGAACATTATCCATGAAGAAAGAAAAAGATCACTAAAAAGACAAGAAAAGAAGAGAAGACCAAAATGGATGATAGAAGAGACTCTGAAACTTGCCCTTGAGCAGAGAGAAGCTAAAGACAATGGAAGAAATGACAAGATAAAGGAGCTGAACAGAAAATTTCAAAGAGCAGCTCAAGCAGACAAAACCAATTACTTTAATGAAATGTGCAAAAACCTGGAGTTTGAAAAACAAAAGGGAAGAACACGCTTGGCATTTCTCAAGATGAAAGAATTGAAGAAAAAAATTAAGCCT
>NW_006921833.1:1995250-1997805 GCF_000298275.1 Orycteropus afer afer
TCCAATTTTCCTAGATTCATACTTCGTACATTCCATGTTCCAATGATTAATGGATGTCTGTAGCTGTTTCTCCTCAATTTGAGTGGTGCCTCATGAGCAAATGGAGGCCTCGAAAGCTTTACGTTATCCATGTGAGTAAGACTGGCTTTACTCTGATGATGCAGCTCTTTCCCAGTCCTATTTTGAGAGCCTTCTAACCTAACCAGACTAATTACAAAGTTGCGTGGTAATGTATCACACAGTGTTTCTTTGCTATTCATAAGGTTTTCCCTGGCCAATTCTTTGAGAAGAGGATGGCCTCTTTCTTCTTCCTAATCTGTCTCAGCTGAGCTGATACCTGTGCACATGTGCATCCCACTGGGTTTCAAACACCAGTGGCTCAGCTTCAAAACTCATATCTATACGTCATCACGGTAGGACAAACTGACAGACAAGTTTGTATCCCTGTTGGAAACCTCTTCCACCATCCTTACCTGGGTCCCTGTGGCTGACTCCTCCTCTGTCCCAGTTTCTGGGCCTTTTCCTCCCCTTTCTCCCGCTCTCCTATCCTGCTGCTTTGGGCGTGCCTGGATTCCCTCTCCTCACCTGGATCCCTGCAGCTCACTCCCATCGGTCCTGGTCCCCGGCCCTATTCGTTTCTGCTCTCTGGTTCTCCCACCCTGATGCTTTGGGTATGCCTGTTTCCCTCTCCTCACCTGGATCCCTGTGGCTGACTCCTCCTCTGTCCTGGTTCCTGGGCCTTTTAATCCCCTTCCTCCTGTTCTCCCACCCTGCTGCTTTGGGTGTGCCTGGGTTCCCTCTCCTCACCTGGATCCCTGTGCCTCACTCCCCTCAGTCCTGGGCCCTGGGCCTATTCGTCTCCACTTTACAGTTCTCCCACTCTCATGCTTTGGGTATGCCTGGGTTTCCTCTCCTCACCTGGATCACTTGTGGGAGGGTATGAGAAAAGTAGTACATAAAGGTGTATAGGGTGGTGACTAGAGTGAAGGTGATGACTTTAGTGGTGTATAAATTTTAATAATAGTCATATTACCTGGTGTTCCTTGTGTGTGTATGGATATTATCCTATCACTGATAGCATTATACTTCAGGATAGATGTTGAAATAATCTTTTTGATGATAAAATGAAACACTATCCCTCTTTAATTTGTCATTGCCAGTAGAATAGACCATATAATTTTCTAAATTAAAATGGGCAATACCTCTCCATTTCAGCTCACTAATGCCTAGGATACTAATGTTTATGCAGTTCCTTTTATTTTTGACAACTACAATTTTTCTATATTCATACTTTGTATATCCCACATTCCAGTTATTAATGGATGTTTGTAGTTGTACTCCATCCACATCATTAAGGTTGACTCTACTTTGAAGAGGCAGTTCTTCCTCAGTCATATATTGAGTACCTTACAATCTGAGGGGCTCATCTTTTGGCTTATATCAGACAATGTTTCTCTGCTATTCATGTGGCTACACACATGTACGTATGTGTGGTGGATTTCAGAGTATATATTTGTTTAAATACTGGAAAAACATAATTGATAACATCATTAATTACTTTTCTTTTTCATATTTTATATTAAGAATATTTTTAAATGCTTTAAAAGTGGAATTCATAAAGCCTGTTGCCATTGAGGTGATTTTGACTCATGACAAGCCCACATATTACAAGTATAACTATTCAATAGGGTTTTTGTGGCTGTAATCTTTATGGAGCATACTGTGGGACCTTTCCTTGGTGGCAGTCCAAAGTGGCTTCAAACAGCCAACCTTTAGTTTAGTAGTTGAACACAAATCTTTTGTGTCACCTTGGGACCTCAGAGTTAATATAGATACCTGATAAACATTGCAAAAGAAATCTTACTAAGATTTTCAAGTATTAACTGGAGTGGCCAAATAAATTTACTTGTAAGCACCTCCATGATCCTATGAAAATTATTTAGCTTCAAAACACTCAGAAAATCACAATGAACTCAGAAAAAAATTTGTAAAATGCTTTATTCTTAATGTAGAGTTCATATGATTTGATAATAATGAAATTGTGCTATGAGGAAAAGCGATCCAGAAAGATTCAGGTCCATTCCAACACTATAGGAGGCTGGCATACCAAGTAGTTTGAGTCACAATTTTATCTGCATCAGCAAAGGCATTGTTGAAAAAAAATCATTTATCAAAACCAGATCCTCAGCATACTTCTGCTTGGATGGTATTTGTGGGGGAAGAAGCCAGCTCAAATATTATCAGATATGTTCCTTTGTAATTCCATAGCTATGCAAGGTAAGGAAGTCTTTGAGGAGCTAAGAATATTCTCTACAGAATGCTGACTTTCTATGGAATATTGGATAATGTTTGTCTATTAAATCTAAATGTTTATAACAGCTTTAACCACTGTGTCACCAAGGCTCCTAATGTACTCCCTAGTTCTTAATTTTTGTTTATATCATTTATTGATTGTTACTATATATATAAGGAGTTCTGGTAGCATAGTGCCTAAGGCACTTGACTGCTCACCAGAAGGCTGGCGTTCAAACTCACCAGCCACTCCTCGGAAGGAA
>NW_006921833.1:1999067-2024349 GCF_000298275.1 Orycteropus afer afer
TTCTACAGTCTGAAATTTATCAAACATGCAATCAAGATGTATTGATAATTACAGGTGATTGGAATACAAAAGATGGACATAAAGAAGGATTGATGGCTGGAAAATATGGTCTTGGTGATAAAAATGATGCCAAAGATGTATAAGAGAATTTTGCAAGACCAAGGACTTCTTCATCGCAAATACCTTTTTTCAACAACATAGACAGTGACTATACATGTGGACCTCACTTGATGGAATACAAGGAATCAAATCAATTACATATATGGAAAGAGACTATAGAGAAGCTCAGTACCATCAGACAGAACAAGGCTAGGGGCTCACCGTGGAATAGGCCATCAGTTGCTCATGAACTAAAAAAACACTGCCGTTGAGTCTGATCCAACTCATAGTGACCGTTCCTTAGATTTCCAAGGCAGCATCACTACAGAAGTATATTGTGCAACCTTCTTTCCAAGGAGTGGTTGGTGGGTTTGAACCACCAGCCTTCTGGTTAGCAGTCAAAGGCTTTAGGCACTATGCCACTGAGTTGCTCATACACAAGTTCAAACAGAAGCTGAAGAAAATTAAAACAAATTCTTGAGAGCAAAAGTATCACCTCAACTACTACTGTCAACCATTCAGAGGGGAATCTCTGTAAGAGATCCTGCGTAGAGTAGGAGAACAATGTGGAACAAAACTCAAAATCATTAAAAAATAAAAATAAAAGGACCAGGTTTGCTGGTCTGATAGAGCCCGGTGGAATCAGTGAGACTATGGCCCCTAGCTGCTCTTTGAGTCTGGAATTGAACCCACTCCTGTGGCTTCCAGCCAAACAAAAGACAGGCATATTAGTAGGACATCTACATTTGGTAGATACACTCTTTGGAGAAATCAATCATGGGAGAATAGAAGGGCTGTGTATAGACAGGGAGACAGCTCGGGGGCAGGAGTGCATGGGAGGGAAGGAGACAGGGAAGAGGTAACTATGGGGAGGGAGGGGGAAATTGCAGTCAGCGTCATGAGACAAAGTGTTTGTGAGCTGCTATATGGAAAGTGAATTTGCTCTGTAAACTTTCACCCAAATCACAATAAAAATTGGGGGAAAAAAAAATCCTCCCTTTCTCCTTTTACTGGTCTTTTCTTTTGAAATTCAGGAGTTGTTCCAAAATAATTAATATCTGATAATGGTACTTGCTGGGAGCTCTGGTGGCATAGTACCTAAGGCATTTGAATGATAACCAGGAGGCTGGTGGTTCAAACTCACCAGCCACTCCTTGGAAGGAAGTTTGGATAATCTGCTTCTGTAGTGATACCACCTTAGAAATCTAAGAAGGGGTCTCTATGAGTTGGAGCTGACTTAATGGCAGTGAGTTTGTTTTTGGTTTGGTTGGCACTTGCCAGGGTGAAATCAGGAACCACCATAAACATCTCTACAATCCAATAGACTCATTATGGAACAAGTATTACACTAATTGTTTTCATAACTAATTTCAAATATTTCTAACACATGCTAGAGCTACAACTTGAATTCCAAACCCACATCTTAACCATTTTGAGAGGGTGCCTCCTACATTAAGTACCTATGTTAATGGGATAGAAGGAAAGCTTAAATGAGTCATGAAATATTTCTATGACAACCCAACCCATTCTGGCTGTACTTCTACCAAGACAGATTTGTTCATTCTTCTGAAAGCCCATGAATATTTAATATTCTTAACCAACACCATAATTCAAAGGCATCACATTCTTCAATCTGTACAGCCAGTAAGGTCCTTAGCAGCCAGGATGGTGAGACTTTGTCTCACGTATTTTGGACATATTATCAGGAGGAACCAGTTCCTGGAGAAGGACATCATGCTTACTAGAGTGGAGGGTCAGTGACAGAGAGGAAAGCCTTTAACAAGATGGGCTGGCACAGTCAGTGAACTCAAACAGCAACTACTGTGAGGATGGCGCGGGATCTGGCAGTGTTTCATTCTGTTGTACATAGGCTCAGCTATGAGTCAGAACCCACTTGATGGTACCTGACAACCACCACTCATCCCAGATAAATGACATTTATAAATCTCTTAGTTTGCATTTAATTTACACTTATTAATTCCTACTATAAACTAAACATTATGCTAATTCTTTGACTCATATTAAAGCAAGAATCAAGCCAATTGCCATGTAGTGGATTCTAACTTATGGTGAGCCCATGTTTGCAGAGTACAACTGCACTCTGCAGAGGTTTCAAGGCAGTGATCGTTCAGACAATGATCACCAGGTCTTTCTTCTGAGGCACTTATCAATGGGTTTGAACTGCCAACCTTTCAGTTTAGTTGAAAGTGTAATGTCCTCTTCTGATTAGATAATTCTTCCTCTCCAGTGTATGTTAAAACTGTTCTGGAGTGACTGATCCTGCTCCATTCATAATATTCTTCCTACTTCTTGAGTGACAGATTGTTTTAAAGTGCTTACTGCTATTACTCCACATTCATGCCTACATAAATAGCGATGCATAGGCCCACATTTAGATGACCGATTTTATAGAAAATTTTATCTTAACAACCAATGTAACATAGCTGAGCAAAGTTGGTATTTTTTTTTTATTAAAGAAACTATCTCTTTGAGCTGTTTTAAAAACAACTTGACATCACTATCAAAATCTGCATTTTCTATGTCATAAAGATATTTTTATATTCTTCTGTAAGAGGAAAGCTGTTCCTCAAATTTATCCCACAAACTATCCCTTCAGTATGAATATAGCACTTTAAATAGGTGTTTAAAAATTTCTTATTCAAAATATATGGCAAAACTGATGGAAAAACTTTTTTTTTTTTTTTCTGGTACACAGAACAGTTCAATTTCAGCTCTAATTGCAACCCCTGAAAAAGATATGAACATGGACAGTTGCTCTAGTTCTTGACTGAAGAATGATTCTTCAAACACAAAATATTCTAAAAATAATCAGTTAATGAAGCTCAGAATTACATGGACCAGTTTATGTATAAGTTAAGTATGTGTATATATTTGTATAGCACCCGACTCATTAAGCAACAATTATGTAAGTTCTTATATTTTAGATCAAACCCTTCCCCTTGTCTTTACAAATGGAAGCACAGTCAGTTGATCATAAAGCATATGTTGAATTATTTTGTTAACAACAATCCATTACAAATCTATTCCATCTACAGTAACACAGCGCATTAAGTCAGTGGAATGAATTCACATCCCAACATGACACCAGTTGGTAGTGCTTATATCATGAAACCGACAGACAACCACCCCCCACCCTTGCCCACCACCCTTAGCTGAAACCATTTGGGTGCTTCCCAGGAAATAATTAGACTTGTCCTGAAGAGTAAGCTCCATGCTATTAGCTGTTGTTTCCAATGGGACATTATCAAAACCGTTCAACATTTAATAAGGCTCTCATGCTGAAACAGCTGTTCATCCAAAGTGAAAATTTTAAAACTTTCCCTGAGCCTAGCTAATCTTACTTGAGCTAGAAAATAAGGTATTAGACTATTTTGCATGTTCTCCCACTTTATGACAAGAAAGCCAATTTTGCACTTCAGTAAAGGCAGATTGCAAATTTAGCATGAATTGAACCAGTAGCTGAGTTGCAATTTATGGCAAATGGCTCATCAGCACATTAATGTATAAGGTCAAGACAACCACCTCAGCCAGGTAGGCAGGAAGTGCAAAATTCAACATATATTAGGCCAGGGAAATAGGCCCTTCATAAACATCTGTGAAAACAAGTCCTAAGGTAAAAGCTATCAGGTACTCTTCTTTATGGCATTTTTCATTCTTATATGGCAGCATTAAAAAAAAAAAAAAAGTTCCATCATGGAGACTCCATGTGTGTCACAATAGAAGTGTGCTCCCTTGGGTTTTGAGGGGCTGACTTCTGGAAGGAGACTCAGGCTTTCTTCCAAGGGCCTCTGGGTGGACTCCAACCTCCAATCTCTCCGTTAGTAGTTGAGCATATTTACCATTTCCATAAAAACCAAAGTCAAAGCCCTACACTGTGGAATAAAGTAAATCCAGGTTTTGGACTCTTCGAAATAATAACTGTGTGAAGTTATTTAACCTCTTTGTACTTCATATTTATCGTGGGTAAAGTTGAGGATAATATAATTACTTTGCAAAGTTGTCGGTGGAGAAATGCTGCTATCCAGCACATACTGGCTGATCAATATTTGCTAAATATTTTTATTATGTTATTACCATTTCATATTCAATAGCCCCTGTGAGGTAAAATGATACTATAGACATTCTCAATATTTCCATAGTCAGATATTTACAGTATTTTTTCCAACATAACTAAACACTAAATTAATACTGTAAATATTCACCTCAGAAAATGTTGGAAATACATATAAACCCTACATTCTGTGCTCTGCTCAAAATTCATCTTAGTTCCTATTCCTAAATGGAGATAATCCGTTCCTTGAAGCTCTGCTAAAACCAAACTTGCCCAGATCTGCCAATTGTAGGAAAAGATAATTAAGGGCTTTGCATTTAAAAGCTTCCTTCTGGGCAGCTGGAGGCTTCAAGAGAGGCATGAAATGAAGACTCCTGTGGATATTATTCCACTTTATTTTATTGGCAATTTAAAAAATACTTTCACCTTCTCAATATATAACATGCTAAAATTTCTCTCAGGTTATAAAGTAGCAAACAAAAAAATCAACCATCTAAATTCCTCAGACTCTTCACCTCTTCCAGACTCTATTCTCTTTTAGGAGAAACTGTCTACGTTTACTGTTTCAGCTTCTTCACCTGCTATTTACTCTTCACTGTTACTTGACTTCCTCTCCCACACTTTCCCTTGAACCTCTTCGTGGATAATTTCAACAGGCATTTAATTAAAAAAAAAAAAAAAAGTCTGTACCTAACATATTGGCTTTGCAGTATCTAACACTGTTGATCATTTCTTCCTTCTTTTATTGTTTTCCCCCATAATCCCACAACCTAGTCATGTTCCTCTTACCTTTCTCAGTCTCACTCTGCAATACTCTTCCTCTAAACTAGTTGCCATCTAGTCAATTCTGACTTATGGTAAGTCCTTGTGTGTCCGAGTAGAACTGTGCTCCATGGGGTTTTCAATGGCTGACTTTTTGGAAGTACATTGCCAGACCTTTCTTCCAAAGCACCTCTGGATAGACTTGAACTTCTGGCCACACATGTTAACCATTTGCAGCACTGAGGGAATCCACTCTTCCTGTACTTAATCCTAAAATTTTATATTTCTATAGGGTTCAGCTCTTCATCTTCTCAATTTTCTCCCTTTCCACAGCTGCAAGAGTTTCTTCAGTAGCTTTGATTACCATCCCATACCAATATTATAAAATCAATGATTACTTCCAAAATCTTTCTCTGACCTTTAGACCATATATTCATCTTCATTCAGATGTCATAGAGGAATCCCAAACTCTTTATTTATCTATCCATCCTTTCAACAATATTTACTGAGAGCTTATTTATGTGTCAGGAAGAGTTCTTGGCTCTGGGGATACAAAGGTTGGGAAAACCCTCAAATTTCTACTCTTTCCCATGTCCAAAGTCTAATCTATGTCCCAAATCAATTCATATCCAATGGACCTAATGGTCCAAATCAATACATCCTTCCTGATATATTCTGTATCTTTGAGACCAGCACAGTATCACCAAGCTTTCTAAGCTATAGACCTTCAGCTATTCTTGCCTCTTTCTACCTCATTCCCAACATACAATCTCTCTTGGTTACCTAGTCCTGCTATAACAGAAATACCACAAGTGGGTGGCTTTAAAGAAAATAAATATATTTTCTCACTGTTCCAGGGGCTAAAGGTGTGAATCAGGGTCAGCCCTGTCGATTCCTTATGTCAGCTTCTGTCCTACTTTTTGGTGTCTTCTGGGATCCTTGGTCTTCGTTACCTTCTACATGATTCTCACATGGCCTCTGCCTTCCCCCTGTGTGTGTCTTCTGACCATCTTACAACTCAGAAGTGATTAAGTTTTAGGATTCACTCTAAACTGGTATGACCTCAACTACCTGTATTTTATTGCTTATGTAAAGGCATTTAACTGTGTGGATCATAACAAATTATGGATAACATTTCAAAGAATGTGAATTCCAGAACACTTAATTGTGCTCTTGCAGAACCTGTACATAGAACAAAAGGCAGTTATTGAAACAGAAAAAAGGGATATAGCACGGTTTAAAATCAGAAGAGGTGGGTGTCAGGGTTGTATCTTTTCACCATACTTGTTCAATCTGTACAATAACACAATTAATCTGAGAAGATGGACTATATAAAGAAGAATATCGTACCAGGATTGGAGGAAGACTCAGTAACAAATGCAATACGCAGGTGATATAAGCTTCCTTGCTGGAAGTAAAGAAGACTTGAAGCCTTCAGTACACATATCAACATAAAGGAAACAAAAATCTTCACAAATGGACCAATAAACAATATTATTTTAAACAGAGAAAATAATGAAGTTGTCAAGGAGTTCATTTTACCTGGATCCACAATCAATACCCAGGGAAGCAGCAGTCAAGAAATCAAACAACTAGGTATGTCTATGTAGTGGGGAGTGTACCCATGACCATGTATAGGGTTGGCAGACAATGGTCCTATAAGTGTATTTGTATGATCCCTAAGAATTCCCAGGTGTATAGTAGAGCTGACAAGGGACAAGTTTGTAGTCACTTCTTGGTCACAGCCAGCTACCCAGAGGGACCGAGTAGTTGAACCAGTGGGCTCGGGACCATAGTCTCAGGGGACATCAAGCTTAATTGGTATAACATACTACACAAAATATTATTCCACCTCCTACTTTGGCAAGTAGCAACTGGGATCTTAAAAGTTTGCAAGCAGCCATCTAGATGTAACAATGGGTCTCTCCTCATCCAGAGCAAAGAAGAATAAAGAAAACCAAAGATTCATGGAAACAATTAGTCCTGGCGACTGGTAGGACCGCACCTATACGACTATGAGACCAGAACTAGATGGTGCCCAGCTACCAATGTCAACCCCTCAGAGGGGGATCTATGTAGGAGATCCTGGATAGAGAGGCAGAACAATGTGGAACAAAACTCAAAATCATTTGGAACAAAAAAAAAAGGGAGGGGGGGACCAAGTTTGCTGGTCTGATAGAACCTGCTGGAACCACTAAGACTATGGTCCCTAGCTGCCCTTCAGGTCTGGAATTGAACCCACATCTGTGGCTTCCAGCCAAACAAAAGACAGGCATATGAGTTGAACATTTACCTGAGGCAGATACACTCCTTGGAGAGAACAATCATGGGAGAAAGAAGGGCTTTTTATGCACAGGAAGACAGCTCATGGGGCAGAAGTGCATGGAGGAATGGACACAGGGAAGAAGTAACTATTGGGAGGAAGTGGCAGGGGAGCTGTTGCATTGTGGTAAATTGTAGTCAATGTCATGAGACAAAATGTATGTGAACTGCTGTATGGAAAGTGAATTTGCTCTGTAAATTTTCACCCAAATCACAATAAGAAGAAAAAAAAAAAAGAAAGAAATCAAATAATGTATTGCATTGGGAAAATCTGCAGCAACACATCTCTTTAAATTACCTGTGATAGTTGTGAGCTGTGTGTCAACTTGGCTGGACCACAATTCTGTGTGGTTTAAGCAATTGTGATATGAGTTTTTCCAATGATGGGATCAGATGTACATGTTTTGAGCACCCAATCTGCTGAAGGGGAGTTTCCCCAGGGGTGTGGCCTGCTTCCAGTATATTTATGAACAACCTGGGAAAAGAGACCTTCTTCTGTGGATCGGGATTCTGTTGTGCTGCCTACAACTGTCCATGAGTGAATAATCCACCATTCACCCTGGAGATCTTGGATTCGTCATTTGTTGGGGTCAACAGCCAGTATACTGCCTGCCAACCTTGAGCTCCTCAGCCCCTGCAGCTGTGTGAGTCAGGAAAAGCCTCCAGCTTGACGTTTGGTCCACAAACTTTGGACTTGCCAGCTTTTGTAAGTGTGTGAGCCATTTTCCTAAGACAAATTTCCCTTTCTCTCTCTATATAAGCTTTACTGCTTTTGTTTCTCTAGAGAAACCAGTCTACCACAGTCTTAAAAACAAAGATGTCACTGTGAGGATGAACATATGCTTGACTCAAGCCATGGTATTTTCAATCACCTCACATGCATGTAAAAAGTGGACAATGAATAAGAAAAACTGAAGAAGAATTGATACCTTTTAATTATGATGCTTGCAATCAATATCGAATATACTGTGGACTACCAGAAGAATGAACAAAACTGTCTTGAAGAATTACAGCCAGAACGTTCCTTGTAAGGGAGGATGGCGAGATGTCTTCTCACATACTTTTGACATGTTACCAGGAGGGACTGGTCCTTAAAGAAGGACATCATAATTGGTAAAGCAGAGGGTCAGCGAAAAAGGGGGAGAGCCCCAACAAGATGGATTTACACTGTGGCTACAACAATGGGTTCACACATGACAGTGAGTGCAAGGATGGCGCAGAACCAGGCAATGTTTCATGCTGTTGTACACAGGCTCACTAGGAGTTGGAGTCAACTCGATGCCACTGATCATCAACCCCTACCAACTGGAACTGTTCCAAGCACTAAGAAGTAATCAACAGAAATAAGTTGAATGAATAAATAATAGATAAATGAGTGAATTGTATTGAAATAAATCAACTACAAAATCATTCCCTCTCGTACATTCAAAACAGCGAAAGTGAGTTTCTCACAATATGTCTCAGGAGATAAGTAGTTGGCAAAGGATATAGCCAAAAGCAGCACATTTAAATCCACTTGAAAACCAGATGACAGTCATTTATTCTATCCAGATTATACTTCCTGGGCCACTACAGTAGTTAATGGACTGTTTAATGAGTCAATTCTGGGATATTAACTGATAACCAGAATGAAATGCTTTTCCTCTCCTATTTCATGCATCTGCTGTATAAAATTATGACTGAATGATCACAACCAAGCAGGAGCAAGTCACCTCCTGCATGTGACTGCATCTTCTTCTTACCCTGGGGCATTACAGGGGAAAGACATGAGACCCCTGGACACCAATCTGCCTCTCAAGGAACAAAGTCATGAGAAATGTGAGCCTCTTATTCCCAAAGTGCTTGGAACATGTAGCTAGTGGCTGAAATAGCTTGTTTAACAAGATCTGGGTTTTTCCTCTCAATCATAGTTCTAAAGCTATCAGTTATTGAAAAGCTGATTTTCAAACCACACACTAGAACAGCTTTTCTGTACAGCTGCAATGCTATTTAAATCTTCCATGAATATCTCCACAAACCTAAGAAAATTCTAAGCTGAAATCTTGCTCTTAGAGAGGCCATAATAAAATAAGACACTATGGGAAAAGGATTCAGGAAGTGAAACTCAGTTGCTAATTTTAATACTGAAATTATAAAATCAGGCACATGGCATCTCCTACGCCTCTGAGCTAGAAGAACACCTGAAATCATTATTTGGAAGCTCAGCCGAGAAGGCTCTTTTGTGAGACTCTTTGATAGACTTTAGCAGCCTGTCCCACATTTAGTCCTTAATATTAAAAATCTCATCTTTTTCTGTGATGAGGATGGAAGTAGATGAAGAATAAGCACCCAAAGTAATGCTTTGGAGATTCTAAGAAGATCAAGGGAAGTCAATATCATCCTTGGGAGAAGCTGACTATTGAGTCCAAATTTCTGCTCTGTGGTAAGCCTCAAATCCTTATCTCCAGCATTATTTTGGAAAAATTTCCAACAGGCCATTGATGAGCCTGGAAATACTGATGTGATGGTCTAATCTCACGTAACCAGCCACATCATCCTCCAGCTATGATCAAGCAATCCCAATGCAACCTTTTCGGCTGTCTTTGTAGCATTTTATAATATTGAGACTTCTTTGAATCTTACTAAAGTAGAAATTTTTAGGCTTTAACCAGCTATAATGTGGCCTGAACTTCTCCCATTTAAGACATCCAATTTCAGTCAAGTAACCTACCAAATGAAGTTATATTAAAGGAAAATCACTATCATAAATACTACGGAGCCATTCACTTGGAGCTGTGATAAAAACAAGCTGACCATACCCAAGCAATTTCTCTGAAATCACTGAGCAAGGTCAAGACATGATGAGAATTGTTTCTGCCCTGTCAAATATTGTGCCATTCTATGGTTCATTTCTGTTAATTCATAAAACTACTGCCATCAAGTCAATTCTGACTCATAGTGACCCTATAGGATGGAGGAGAATGCCCCATAGGATTTCCAAGTCTATAAATCTTTATGGAAGCCGGCAGGTTCATCTTTCTTCTGTAGGGCAGCTGGCAGGCTCAAACCACTGACTTTCTGGTTAGCAGCACAATTCTTTAACCACAGAGCCACCAGAGCTTCTTGCTGACTCATAGCACCCCTATAATAAGTTCTCTGGGCTGAAGCTAAATAAATGCTTTTTAAATGATTGATTCATTTCAAATAAAGAAATGCCACAACAGCCATTAGATATGACAGGGCAATTATAATACATAAGGCAAAGGGTCTACACAGCCTCACTACCCAGCATGGTGCTTGGCATTTGTTTGGCATTCAGCCAATGAATGGATAAATTAATATGCTAAGATTCTGATGTTTATGGGAGAATTACTAAGCACCAAAGCATTGAAGATTTCACACAAATGTATAGAGTCATTCTTTGACTATAAAGCATGAATAAAAATCCAGAAGGGCCAAAGAAATAAGAATTTAAAAATTGGGATCTAATCCATATTCTAAAGCACTGTGGAATTAATAAAAGAAAACATAATGCTATTTTGAGTTCTAGATATTCTGTAGAAGCCTGCTGGTCCCTCAGTTTTAAAATACTTCCCCAGCATACTAAAATGAGAACTCTTTTTCTCATGTTGTTCTTTCCTTTGTTTCCATAGGAAATACTGACTTCCAGGCATCCAAGATGACACAACATAGATTGCCAAATTGCATGCCACCCTGCAGTTGCCAAGGAGATAATGTATGTCATTCCTACAAATAACATGTTGCTCATACCTTCATTTCCTTTATCTAGTTTTTCAAGATATCCTTTGCCTGAACTGAATTCAGATAATGTTCACCGTTAACTGATGGAAATGTTCCTTTTTTACAAATTTGTTTGCCCCATTCCTCCAAGACACTTCAGTGCATCACACGCACTCTCTGTGCAAAGTCTGAGCACATTTCCTGATGATTTTAGTACTAGTGATTCAGCAGTTTTCACTGAAAAAATGCATCATGAATTCTCTTTGCCTGTGTTCGAAAGTCCAATTAAATGCACACCTGGCACTAACTAATTCTGGTTTAAAATGGCCCACCACAAAAATAGCTGCACTCCGTTGAATTTACATGGGAAAGATCAAAAGAAATAGAAAAGTAAGAAAAGGAAGGTGTACAGGAAGATAGAAAATTAGGAAGGAAGGAAACAGGGTGGGATGGAGGAGAAAGGAAGAGTGTTGCATTTTCCATGGGGTGTGCTCCGGCTTTATGGTGACCCCACGTGTGCAGAGTAGAACTGCTTTATAAGGTCATCAAGGCTGTGATGCTTCAGAAGCAGATTGCCAGGCCTGTCTTCTGAGGGTGCTGAGTGCATAACAACTGCCGACCTGCTGGCTAACCATTAGAGTTAACCATTTGTGCTACCCAGGGAAGGGAGGAAGGGGAGAAAGGAAGGAAAGAAGGAAGAAAGAAAGGATGAAAATAGGGAAGGGAGAGGAAGGCAGGGAAACTCATATTTATTGAGCACTTAAAGTATTCCAGATAAACATCCTAAAGATGGTCAAACTGAGAATTAGAGAAGTTCTATCTCTTGGCTGACATCATTGTACTCGGAGAAGGAAAAGTCAGTATTTGAATTTTGCTCTGTTTGTGGTTTTCAGATATCTTGTGCTGCATAATAGGTCACCCCAAAATTTAGTGGTACCCCAAAACACAGCCATCATTTTAATATCTTTCATGGGCTTGCACGTTGACTGTGTTCAGCTAGATAGGTCTCACATGTGGTATTTCATGTGGTTGAAGTCAGAGCGTGGCTGTGACTGGAGACACCTTGAAGGCTTCCTCAAACCCTGGCCAGCAGCTGATTCTGGGGCTGTTAGCTATTAGCCAGAAGACCCTGGGCTTCCTCATAGCATAAGGAAGGGGTCCCAAGAGAGCTGGGCAAAAGCTGGATCATCTTAACATCAGCTTTGAACTCATAGCATCACTTTCACCATGGTCACAGGCCCACCTAGTTAGAAGTGGAAAGAAGAAATACTACTTCTCCACGGGAAGAGTGTCAATGTCACATTGTAAGAAGAACATGTGGGATGGTGGGTAAAGGGGAGATCTTATTGAAATCATCTTGAAAAATATAATTAGTCACATACACACACATACACACACACATATATACATTTTTTAAGTAGCCAGTAATATCTCAAACAGCCTGAGGCCCAGGGTTCAGAGGTTCTCTTTTCTGGTGGCTAAGTTACTGAGGAGACAAGAGCTGCAATCATCAGTCTGAAAAGAGGAATGGAGCAATCTTTAAGGTCAGCATGATGAACTGTAAAAAAGCTGAACCTGAAAATGGAACTTTGGAATAGATTTCCCATTATTATGTGTGTGTGTGCATGTGGGCGTGCTTAAGAGAAGCTCTTTCTAATCATACACTATCAATTTTCAAAGTATTAGGAAAAATCATAAAATTTAACTTAGTCTGGTAGAGTAGTACCTGAGGTATTTGACTGCTAACCAGAAGGCTGGCAGTTCAAACCCACCAGCCACTCCTTGGAAGGAAGGTTGGGCAATCTACTTCCATAGTGATACCACCTTGGAAACCCAAGAAGGGGTCGCTATGAGTCGGGTCCGACTTGACGGCACATAACAACAGCAACAACAACGGTAGCACTAAAACTACACTGTGACATAGTCATAAATAAACTAACAGTTGCAGTTGAGTCAATTCTAATTCATGCCAAGCCCTTATGTGTCAGAGTAGAACTCTGCTCTACAGGGCTTTCAATGGCTGATTTTTCTGAAGTAGAATGCCATGCCTTTCTTCTGAGGGGCCTTGGCATGGACTTGAACTGCCACCTTTTCAGTTAAAAAAAGATTTCTCCAAATTTATCGTTTGGATTCTTTTCATACCTGGATAAATGGAAATTCCCTACATGAATTACAGGTGTATCTGTACAGGGGATGCATATATAGAAATGGCTAAAGCACATGAATGACTTTTATAGGGGTCCTGAGGAGTCCTGGTGGCGTAGGGCTTAAGTACTCAGCTGCTAACCAAAAGGTAGGCAACTCAAACTCACCAGCTGCTCCACAGAAAAAAGATGTGGCCAGTCTGCTCCCGTAGAGATTTACGGCCTTGGAAACCCTATGAGGAAGTTCTACTCTGTCGTATAGGGTTACTAAGAGTCAAAATTGACTAGAAGGCAATGAGTTTTTGTTTTGGTTTGCACAGCCCACTTGGAGCTCTGTTCTTATAATCCTAATTATCAATAAACCTGTCACCAAAGTATCAGAGTTCTGGCTAATGTCTTTATCTTCTCAGCACACTTTTTTTTTTTTTTTTTAATTGTAGTTTAGGTGAAAGTTTACAGAGCAAATTAGTTTTCCATTTAACAATTTATACACATTATGTTTCTCAACTTTAGTTGTAGTTTTCTTAATATAACAGCACTCATCCTGCTTCCTCTCTGGGTTCTCCAGTATCCATTTGCCCTTCTTTCTGCCGTCTGAGCTTTGTTTGGACCAAATGCTGTTCATTTGCTCCCATAGGTTTAAATTGTTCTGAAGAGCACATTCTTCATAAGTGCCACTGGTCACTTTATAGGCCTGTCTATTGTTTGACTGGAAAGTGATCCCTGGGAGTGGGTTCAGTTCCAAGTTTGGAAGTTGTCTAATGGCCACAGTCTAGGAGTTCCATAAGTCTCTATCAGTAAGTCTGGTCTGCTTTATGATTTTGAATTTTTGTTCTGCATTTTCTTCCCATTCTTTCCAGGACCTTCAGTGGTTCCCATCAGAGTGGTCAGTAGTGGTAGCCAGGCATTATCTAATTCTTCTGGTCTCAGAATAGTAGTAGCTGTGGTTTGTGTGCATTAGTAATTTGGACAAATTGTTCCCTTGACTCTTAGATTTTCTTCACTCCTGTTTCTTCTGAACAGGGAGAGACCAACAGTTGCTGCTTGCTACCTTTTAAGATCCCAGTCACCACTCACCACAGTAGGATATAGATAAAGCATTGTCTTTGTGAACTATGATATGCTAATTGACTTTTCTCTCCTCTAAGATTGTGGTCATCCACAATCTTTTGAAGTTTTTTAATAGTGCATCAAGCCAGACTTAGACCATGAACCCCAACTAGCTAATTTAAAACAACCATAAAACTCCCATTGTAACATCCAATTGGTACATTAATCATTAAAATAATCATGTTTGTTTATCTTTTGGAAAACTATCAAAGTATTATTGTGAATCAAAAGACCCTCAGCCAGAAAATAGGATATTAATGACACAAAGAAAGAATACCATGGAGTAAACACAATGATCAGATTACTGAGACCACTCAAACTCAGGTAGAACATTATGTTATGCTAGAGCTACTTAGTGAAAAAGAAGCAACAAATTATGTCTCATTGCCTGCATTGCTAAGATTGTATGTTTGTGCTCACTCTATTGTGCTGGCAAGTTGGTCTGGAATAAGCATATACAATGTTCATTTTAATGCAGCTATTTCTGAGATGAACATCTCTAGAATGAATTAGGCTGCACTGCTCAGTGCTAAGGAGTCCTGGTGGTGCAATGGTTAAGCACTTGGCAGCTAACCAAAAGGTCGACAATAAAAAGCCACCAGTGTCTCCTCAGGAGAAGAGCCCTGGGGATCTGCTACCATAAAGACTGCAGCCTAGAAAACTCTGAGTCTGTTGTACTCTGTCTTACAAGGCCTCTATGAATCATAATCAACTTAATGGCACACAACCACAACACACTGTGCTGAGGTCTATCAAGCACATGATCATAATCCGAAGCAACAGTCATATTCCACCCGAATGTAACATTTGGATGTGTACTCTCTTCCCAGTACAAGTTCATTTATTCTCCTCTGTGCAATCCTATCAGGCCAACATACACGGCCAACATACACGATGAAATCTTACACTGTCCTTGATTACTGCTTCACAAAATAGCCCTAAAACATGGAAGCGCTTAGGTACTACACAAGGTAGATTCCAGCAGGTAACATGGTGAAAAGACAGCGTGTTCGGGACTTTTCTTCTCACTTGCACAATTCTAATTTCACTTCCATGTTCCAACTCCAAAATACGTATTTCCATCATTTTTTTTCCCTTGAATGTGAAGACAGTCTGATAACAACATTACGGGAGGAAAGCAGTAGCACCTATCCTGTCTTACAGTATAGAACAGTTGATCTATACTTTGCAATACATTGCAGATTTTATATACTTACCTACTTTCTTCAATTTTGAGCTAAATTCAATTTCTTGGAACTAGGAAACTTCATAATGCTATGATTTCCAATACTATGAGTCAAACTCAGTGGCTACAAAATGACTCTTCAGTAACGAGAAAGTTAATTGTAGCCGATAATGATCTCCAAGAGTCTCATGAGATTTTGAAATCCCATACCAATTGTAATTTTAACCTTCAACCCAATTATAGCACGTCTATTACAGTCATATAAATCTATACTGCTATTTGGAAACATTTAATTTAAACGCTTTAGCAAATTTGTAACTTTAGAAGATGGCTTTGCACATTTGCTTGATCATTGTTGTTGTTGTTATGTGCCGTCGAGTCAAACCTGACTCATAGCGACCCCTCCTTGGGTTTCCGAGGCAGTATCACTACGGAAGTAGGATTGCCCAACCTTCCTTCCGAGGAGTGGCTGGTGGGTTTGAACCGCCAGCGCTCTGGTTAACAGGCAAGCGTCATTCATTAGGGTGACTATTCTATTGTTCAAGTCCAGAAAATGCTAAAATGGATAGGCCACAAGGGCAACAGGTACAGACCAGGGCAGTGGCAGGCAAACAAGGACAAAATCAATCTATCCATTGCACACTGATAAACATAGGAATTTCTAATTTGTTAGGAATCAGAAGTCACATAGAAAAAACATGTATGTTTTATTTCAAAAGGGATTTTAAAATCTTTCAAAATTTCATCTCAATGATACAACAATAAAGTTATTTAAAAATATTAGTTGTAATGAATTTGATAAAATACATTTTGTCTATGGTGCAAGGGATATTGCTCATTGTTGATGTGCAAAAATGAATGATTTATTGAATTCTGAAAGATGATGAAAGTAATTCATAAACACTGTGGGAAAACACGTATGAGAGAAAAAAATACTGAAAGCTACTGAAGGAGGGATTCATTTTTTTAATTAACAAAAAACACACAGATTCACCATATAAAACTCTCTTTCTATTTTTATGAATTGCTAGGGGATACTAAAATAAGTTCTGTTGGCCGATCAAGTCCCCATTGACCACAATCTATTTCAGTCCTGAAATGTATTCTTGGTCTGTGGATAATAGGTAACCTCCCTGATGCCATTTTTAGATTAGCCCGTTGGCAAACATTAAGCAGAAAGCATGTTAATATTTTTCAGCAAAGTAGGTTTCTTGCTTGCAGAAGCAGCGAGAGGAGATATGCCCATGGGAGAGTGTCTGTTGGAGCCCTGCATTCCGTACAAGCCTCAATTGCTTCAAGTGAAAAATAAGATAAAATAAATAAACTAACAAAACAATCCTACTGAGAGCATTAAGATGCCCACAGAGCAGAAGCAGCCCATCAGCCCCAGGCATATACAGCACAGCTGAGATTTTGACAGGCTCAGCTCAAACCTAAATATTCCTCTTTCAACCAAATAAATAAACTAAGGAACTAAAATATGCTAATTACTGTAACCACAAGGATGATCTCTTGGATTAACTACTTTCTGTCAAAAAGAGGCAGCTGATAAAGGCAACATAATCAGATCTAGCCTCACCTGCACATCAAAAGACTAACTTCAACTTTTTGAAAGCTGAAAGTTGGCCTGCAAAGGCCTACTGAGGGCCTCCATTCATTACCACCCTCTTACAGTTAGTCAAAGATCTATTCTGAGAAAATAGCTTATCAAGATACTATATAGTTGTGCCACTCTAGCTCACTCTCTAGGAAAGCAAAATAATTATTATTATTACAAAATAACTGTTTAAGATGAAGGTGAAAATACAGGATTCCTACTAAAAGCACCAAATAACAAATCTCTCCTGGAAGAACTACAGCCAGCATGCTCACGGGAAATGAGAGCCAGACTTTGCCTCACCTGCTTTGGTCATGTGGTCAGGAGGGACTATTCCCTGGAGAAGAACATCATGCTTAGTAAAGTGGAGGATCAGTGAAGAAGGGGAAGACCTTCCACAAGATGGGGAGACACAGTGGCTGCAATAATGGGCTCAGGCATAGGAAGGATTGTGAGGATGGGCACAGAACTGGGCAGCATTTCTTTCTGTTCTACACGGAGTCACTGGAGTCAGAGCTGACTCAACAGCACCTCACAACAACAAAAACAAAAAGAAAAGCACCAAAAAAGAGTTTGGAAAAATATGTGATATGAGACTCCAACAAAGAAGTAGGGTAGAATCTTGCGGAATTAGAAATAAAAAAAAATAAAATTTTAAGAAAAGCATTGCGGTAGTTAAGGTTATGTGTCAACTTGGCTGGGCCTGGTTCTGCGTGGCTGGGCAGCTGGTTGCAGTTATTCTCAATGATGAGACTGGCAATAAACTCTATGGTGGAATCTGCCATGAGCAGCTGAATAGCTTTAGGGATGTGGTCTGCTTCCAGTATCTAGGGAGAAGCTTTGGGAATGGTCTGCAGCTTTATGGCATGCTTGGACCCTACATGTAGC
Organism: Orycteropus afer afer; assembly: GCF_000298275.1. Lineage (NCBI taxonomy): Eukaryota > Metazoa > Chordata > Mammalia > Tubulidentata > Orycteropodidae > Orycteropus > Orycteropus afer. The sequence goes on from NW_006921833.1 coordinate 2,016,968, forward strand.
CAAGTCTTCATTTAACCACCTGCCGTGTTTCCTGCCACTCCTCGGCAAACCCACCAGCCACTCCCCAGAAGAAAGACTGGGTGATCTACTTCCATCATGAGACCACCTCAGGAACCCAAGGAGGGGTAGCTATGAGTTGTATCTGACTCAACGGCAGTGAGTTTGGGTTATGTTTCCTGCTGATCTTGGGACTGTCTCTGGACTTGAACTAGTGGTCTGCCGTGTTGTTTGGTAATATTGGAACTATGACATTTTATTTATCAACCCTGGGCTTCTTAGCCTCAGCAGCCAGCAGTTGCCTGAGTGAAGAGATACCTCTAGCATCAGTGGGCTGGGAGCAGGAGGTAGGGCTGAAGCCCAGGGTTGAGGGGCTTTCACCCAGCCCCTAGAGTTAGCACTTTGACTTGTAGCCTCCAAAACTGTAAGAGAATAAATTCTTATTTGTTAAAGCCACCTATTTGTGGTGGTATTTTCTGTTAGAGCAGCATGAAGTAACCAAAGCAAACATCTCACTCCACACAATCACAGTGGAAAGTGCCTTCTTAAAACTGTTGGAAAATTTACCAAAATATATAACTCTGTTTCAGCAAAGATATTTGTTTCATTCATAATATCCTCTAATTAATTTTAATAAAATTAAGTAAGTCATACCTAAACTGATTTTTCTCAAAACTTTTATATCATCTGAGGCTGAATGAAATGCTGCAGATTTAGTGATGTATATTATGTTGTACAGAAATTAGCCCCTCAAAATAGCAAAAGACAAATCTGGAAGCTTAGCCAAATAAACCAGAAGGAATGAATAATCTTAGTAGCTTAAAGAATTTTTTGGAAAATGTAGCTAAACATTGAGGGAATTTGTTTCAATCAGTTGTGCATTTTTCAAGCTGAATTTTCTTTCCACTTTACAAAGAAGTCCTCTGGCCCACTCCCATAAAGGGGCAAAAATCATCAAATTAAAAAAAAAAAAAAAAATGAATATCATTAAAAATATTTAATGATAAAATCTGCCCAATGCAAATGTGTGATTCATTTATATATGCTATTCCCAGCAACTATGTCTATGTCTCAGTTGTGTAACGAATGACATCACTCAGCAGATCTCTCTTGAGCACCTGCCATGTCCTTAGCAAATTTGTGCCAAGTGTGTCAGAATGGAGAAGTGATAAAAATTCTAATAGTAAGGTAATAGTTTATTAGTTATATGGCAATTCTAGAATGGTCTATAAACTAGTCCATAAATCTCATGAACCCACTAATGATATTTACACTGATGAGCTACCTCATTTCCTTGCTATTCTCCTTTATCCAAAGACTGCAATTAAAACATAGCTCACTGTCAGGATGGATTCTTTCTCACTGGTCCCTGCCAAAACTCAGTGTACTTCTTTAAAAGAGTTCCTTGATGGCTACAGAGTAATTGCTCCTCTTCATTATTTTATATCATTACTCTGCTTCCTGAATGTGTTATAAATTTATTTAGGACAAAAAGTCTCTTTTATATTATAATGTTTTTCCCACAATCTTCAAAACAGAATTCTGAACATTTATAGTAAATAATTATTGTTAATTGAATATATTTAAACATCTATAAGTTACTTTCAACTGAAAAAATTTGAGAAGTTTTTTCAATATTTAAAAGTCATGGGAAAAGGAAAAACTATGGATTGATCAATCTGTGGTTTGTTGTAATAACTATACTAGATCAACTAGCAATTTGTAGCCTTGACAAAATTCACACGTATTTCATTCAAGGATGGAGATTTGGAGAGTATTACTAAATGTCTGTGTCTTTGGCTTCCATGCAAACTAAACTACTGTTTAAAAGCTACACCTTGTTTACATATGGGATAAAGTTTCAAAGTACCACTTGCACTTTCAATAATGTGAACATTAAAACAACTTTCAGAAAAAATTAGGGATGGGATCAGGAGTGAGTTTGTGGCAATGAACACCACAGAGGGTCAGCAGTGGTGATGGTGGCTTATAATCAAGGAGGAACAGTCTATGGCTATTAATACCATTTGAAGCCAACCTGGCATTACTTAACAAGTATACAACTTTGGGTAAATCACTTTGACCTCTCTGTGCCTCAATTTCCTCATCTGTAAAATAGGATGAGGATAGAATAGGATTGCTGTGAAGACTGTATGAGTTAATATACATGGAATGTTTAAAACAGTGTCTGGAATGTGATAAGTTATAAGGAATGTGATGCTCATACTGCTGTTGGAGCAGTATGGAGTTCTGCTATATAGTTGAGCACAAAATAACTCTAATCATTTAAATGGCATCTTACTCAGTAAACCCAGGAAGAACTACTCTCCCTCTATTCAGCTCTTGTTATATCATGAGTGCTAAAGTAAGTGCATGTTAAACAGTGTAAAGAAAATTCACATTAGCTGTTTACAGTGGATGAGTTTGTAGTAAGAAAGATTTTAAATTAGAAGGGAATTTAGATATCATCTTCTCTAAATTCATCATCTAACAGATGAAGATATGGAAACCCAAGCATTACGCTGTGTGATCAAAGCTACACAAGAGAACTAAGACTAGAGACAAAAATCCCTTAATGCCCGTCTGCAGCTCATGGTACACAAGAGGCGGTATCATGAATCAGAAAGCCCCCAGCTTTCTAATGCCATGCAGGGCTCAAATCCAAGCAGTACCATTTACCAAACATATGATGGAGGCAATTCAATAATTCATTCCATAACACTGCATATCATCAGGAATAGCAATCTAGTTGAATAGTTAAGACTGAGTCTAGAAAATGTCTTAGAACATTAAAGCACTTCATTAAAGCTGACTTTCTTTAACCATAAAGTTATGGGAATAATACAACAAGTCATCTGGGAGCGTATTTTGGAAATTAGGGATAACGTGTAAAGCACCTAGCACAATGAATAGCATGCAGGAGGCAATCAATAAAATGATGATTCTAATGGTGATGGTGACATGCTACTCCTCTAAATTCTACTTGCTACATAAACACTTTCTATAAATTTTTCCTATGTTATTATTTTATAAACAGCACACACAAAAGTAGTAAATGAACAAATTTACTATTAATGCATATCTATAGCATCTGTATCTATATACCATCTTCCCCACAAGACATTCTATATTACACTAAATTGACAGGATGCCTGACTCCTTCCTTGAACACTAGCTTACATATCCAGCTTTCTCAAAGAAGTATTAAAATTACAGCATTTCCCCTTTCATCAGAGGAAATTTCAGCCTAAATCTTCACTTATGATGCTAATATTGGCATGTTTTCTTCCGTGTAATGTTATCACTAAATATGACTAAAATATGCACAATATTGATTGAACAACTACTAAAGTTAATTGCTTCTCCCCTTTGTTGTTTTGAGTGATAACCATTAACTTGTCACTCTTTACATTTTAAAGGTTAATTTGAAGTCTCAGGTTAACTATCTCTTACAATTTATATACTTTCTACACTTCTCCTTGACAGTATTTTGCACACTTATTTTATTTACATACTTGAAAATAATTGTTGAATGACTATTCTTACCCCTATCTTCATCTCTACTAAGGGAGTGAACGTAATATCCTTGATGTACTCACTGACACTTAATAAGTGCTCCATAAATATGTCCATAAATATAACAGATGAAGAGTCCTAGCATATAATTGAATATATAGATCCATGTTTCAGCAGATAAGCTAGAGGGGCACTAAATATTTGAGAGCATGTTTGTATTACTATAAATATTTTTGTATTATTCCAAAACCAATAGTTAAACCATCCTTCTATGTAGAAAATACCACAGTAACTCACAAGGTTGAGAGTCTGCCTCCTTTACTAACCGAATTGCTTCTGTTTGTCTTCCTCAGTGCCCTGCATGATGGTTAGTGCATAGTAGCTGCTTGGTAAATATTTGTTAACTGACTAGCTGAGATGCCTTAGCAATGTGAATCACTGCATGATAAAATAACAAAACTATCCTCAAAAACATGGCTGGAGATGGAACATAATTCTGATATTCTTGACACTTAAATCATACACTTTAATAATTGGGCAATTAAGCACTCACTCATCCCCTAAAGAGCATTACTAACTACAGAACATTCTGTGCTGAGAAAGGAAGAGTTTGGGGAGGTACGTATTTATATAAGATTTGAAGAATGTCATTAAACTACTGTCACAAACACACCTAGATGTCAAGTGAAATGACAGTACTGCTTCATGTCCTTTTTAAACTGCTAAGGGAAGAGATTTTAAACTAAGAAATGAAAGAAATAAGGACGAATGGAAAAATAAGAGGTTTTTTTGCATCTTGGCTTAAACTATTTAAAGAACAACATTTCTAAGAGGGTTTTTCAGAATGATTGAAGTGAAAATCTGAAACTGACCTAGTTCTGTACACCCTGTAGAAATGGAATGAAGCTTGACATGACCAAGAACTGGGAAGTCATTGTATTTAACACCAATGTCACTCACAGGCACTGACACTTGTGTAAGTGATATGACTACAATCACCAAAGGACAACAAACTACCCTCTCACAATGCACAGTTGCACTTGCAGATTTGCTGAGGGTTTTTGTTCTGCTTTGTCATTTTCAAAGAGACTCACTCAGTTCTCTGCTGCTGCCCACTAGCTAAGTCTCACCATGGACAAGTGTGTTTCAGGATGCGACAAACAAGTACCAGCTGTCCTGTATGTTCATTATATAGTTCACTGCTTAACAACTGCCTAAAATTCACATTTACTTCTTCTAAGGAAGAATTTTACATAAAAGAAAAACATTTTTGAAAAATGCTGATAACTATATTGGTTTTTAGAAGTACCATATCTTCTACGTCTTATTACTGGGGTTGGTTTATTATAATCAATTGATAAAGAATTGTAACTTTGAGCACTGTGCTATGTGCTGTATGAGAAAATAAAAAGAAGCCATAATTCACTTTATTAAGGACTTCACTATATATATCATCTTGGTAGGTAAATATAGCAACCATTTATGAACCAATTCAAGCAAAGTACTGCAGGATATTATCAAGTGACAAATTATGTGGTACATATACTTTCATTTGCTGATCATGCTTGAAGATATAATAATGTTTAATCACAATTTATTGGCTACCATATTGTTGACAGCTGCTGTCAAGCCCATTCTGACTCATGGCAGCGCCATATATACAGAATAAAACTGTTCCATAGGGTTTGTAAAGGAGCTCTGCTGATGCAGTGCCAAAAGCATTTAACTACTAACCAGAAGGTTGATGGTTCAAACCCAAAAGCTGCTCTGCAGAAGGAAGATGGGGCAACGTACTTCCATAAAGATTCACCGCCTCATAAACCCAAGGGGTGTTGCTATCAGTCAGAATTGACTCAAGGGCAGTGAGTTTGGTTTGATTTGGTTTAGAGGGTTTTCAAGGCCATAACCTTTTGGAAACAGACCACCAGGACCTGTGTTTTGGTGCACCTCCAGGTAAGTTTGAACCACCAACTTTTTGGCTAGTAGTTGACTGCTTAACCATTTTGTACCACCCAATGACCATCATTTGGTTATCATAATAATCATTATTCTACTATAAATAAAGTAGCTCTGGTGACACAGTGCCTAAGGTATTTGACTGCTAACCAGAAGGTTGGCAGTTCAAACCCACCAGCCACTCTGCAGAAGCAAGACTGGGCAATATACTTCTATAAAGTTTCACTGCCTCAGTAACCCAATAGGGGTTGCTATGAGTCATCATCAACACAATGGCAGTGGTTTTATTATTATTATAAAGAAACTACTATTATTTACTGGACACCAAACACTTATTGAGTACTTTGCATGTGTGTTGTCATTTAAACCTCATTACAAGTCTTTCTAGTAAGTTCTGTTATTGCCTTTTCTTCGTAGATATGGAACGTTGAGACCTGGTAATGTAAGAATGGACTTCTTGTGGGAAATAAGATTTGAGTTTTACATAGAAGAATGAATAGTAAAAAAGGAAATTCTCGGAAGGACATTTTAATTACGGAATCCAAGATATATCTTAAATTATTTATATATTCTTTTTTTAGATCATCTTTTTCTTAAAGACTTTAAGCTGAGCAAATGGATCTTTAATTTTACAAATAGCCTTGAAAGGATCCATGGACACTTTTAAAATTGAAAAGTCCACAAAGACTAGTTACAGTGACACAGAAACAAAGAGAAAGAAAATTAAGTAGATGAGGAAAAAAGGGAGCTCTGGTGGTGTAGTGCCTAAGGCATCTGACTGCTAACCAGAAGGCTAGCAGTTCAAACCCACCAGCAACTCCTCCAAAGGAAGATTGGGCAATCTACTGCCGTAGTGATATCACCTCAGAAACCCAAGGAGGGGTCACTATGAGTCAGATTCAACTTCATGGCAGTGAGTTTAGGGTTTTTTTTTTTTTTTTTTTTGGGGGGGGGAGGTGTGCAGTGGAGAAGTACACACTTGCACTTTGAAAAAAGAAATTTACATTATATTGGGAAAACAGAAAATAACCAGCTCTTGAAATAATTCAATAATGGTTGCTGCAGAATATTGACAGAGAACTTGCATAAATTCAAGTTGGATTCAGAAGAGTATGTGGAATGAGGAATATCATTGCTGATGGGTCTTGGCTGAAAGCAAAGAATACCAGAAATATGTTTACCTGTGTTTTATTGACTATGTGAAGGCGTTTGACTGTGTAGATCATAACAAATTATGGATAACATTGTGAACAGTGGGAATTTGAGAACACTTAATTGTGCTCCCAAGGAACCTGCACATAGACCAAGAGGCTGTTGTTCAAACTAAACAAGGGGATACTACATAGTTTAAAATCAGGAAGGGTGTACATCAGGGTTATATCCTTTCACTATATTTATCGAATCTGTATGCTGAGCAAAGAACATGAGAAGCTGGACTATATGAAGAGGAACATGACATCAGGATTGGAGGAATATTCATTAACAGCCTGCAATATGCAGATGACCCAATCTTGCCTGCTGAAAATGAAGATGAATTGAAGCATTTACTGATGAGTATAAAAGATTACAGTCTTCAGATGGATTACACCTTAACATAAAGAAAATGAAAATCCTCACAACTGGACCAATAAGCAACATGACAATAAATGGAGAAGAGACTGAAGTTGTCAGGGATTTCATTTTACTTGGATCCACAATGAACATCATGGAAGTATCAGTCAAGAAAACAGATGTTATATTGCACTGGGCAAATCTGCTGCAAAGGACCTCTTTAAAGTGTTAACAAGCAAAGATATAACTTTGAAGACTAAGGTGCACCTAACCCAAGTCATGGTATTTTCAATCACCTCATATGCATGTGAAAGCTGGACAATGAATAAGGAAGACCAAAGACAAGTTGATGCCTTTGAATC
>NW_006921833.1:2028624-2039887 GCF_000298275.1 Orycteropus afer afer
CCTTCAAGGCGATGGATTGATACGGTGGCTGCGATGATGGGCTCAAGTATAGCAGGGATTGTGGGGCTGGCGCCGGATCAGGCAGTGTTTCGCTCTGCTGTGCATGGGGTCGCTATGGGTCGGAAATGACTCAATGGCACTTAACAACAACAACAACAATTTGGTCATGTTGTCAGAAGCAACTATTCCCTGGAGAAAGATACCATGCTTGGTAGAGGGTCAGCAAAAATGGGGAAGACCTTCAACAAGATGGATTGACACAGTGGCTGCAAAGATGAGCTCAAGTATAGAAAGGATTGTGAGGTTGGTGCAGGACTGGGCAGTGTTTCATTGTGCTCTACACTGGGTCACTATGAGTTGGAGCTGACTAGATGGCACCTAACAACACTGAAATCTCATCCTATCTAAACTTGAACTAACTAGCCTCTTCATTAAACATGCTTCATCTCTCTTCTCTATCCTAGTCAATGATGCCACCACCATCCATCTCATTCTCCATTTCCCTCACTCAACATATCTAATTAGTCATGAAAGCTTGAAGATTAAAAGTATGGCATTTGTCACCTTTCTATATGGGTAACTTTGGATCCCCAGCCATCAATTTCATTACTGGTACTACACAGGTAACAATAGAAAATTTTCTAAGTTGCTAAATTTTAATTACAGTAAGACCAGTGAAAATCAGAACCTGTGTAAGGTTCTGTCAGACAAGGAAAATTACATTTTTTCCACCAATAGAGAGCAACAGAAAAGTAGTAGTAAGGCTGTACCCTGTCAAAGTTGGAAAACTTGTGAGACCTCGAGAAACAAGGCATTCTATGTAGTTCTACTTCCTACAGGTTTCACTGTACATAAACAATACTGTAAAAGTTCTTACTGTTGATATAAAAAGCATTCAACATTACCAAAGTAAGTGAGATGATATCTAGCCATTCTTACTTCAAAGGTACATTCTAGCTGCACTTCTTCCAAGACAAATATGTTCTACTGGTAGTCTGTAGTATTTTCCGTATTCTTTACCGACACCACAGTTCAAAGGCATCAATTCTTCTTTGGTCTTCCTTATTCATTGTCCAGCTTTCACATGTGTATGAGATGATTGAAAATACCATGGCTTGGGTTGGACACACCTTAGTCTTCAAGATGAAATCTTTGCTCTTTAACATTTTAAAGAGGTCTTCAGCAGCAGATTTGCCCAGTGCAATAGAACATCTGATTCCTTGATTGCTGTTTCCATGGTTGATGATTGTGGATCCAATTAAAATGAAATATTTGACAACTTCAATCTTTCTCCATTTATTGTGATATTACTTATTGGTCCAGCTGTGAGGATTTTCATTTTTTTTTTTTTTTATGTTAAGAGGTAATCCATACTGAAGGCTGTAGTCTTTGACCTTAAGTATTTCAAGACATCTTCACTTTCAGCAAGCAAGGTTGTGTCATCTGCATTTCACTTCTTTATATAGTCCAGCTTCTTAGATTATTTGCTCATCATACACACTGAATAAGTGTAGTGAAAGGATACAACCCTAACACACACCCTTACTGATTTTAAACCATGCAGTGTCCCCTTGTTCTATTTGAATGACAGATTATTTAGTCTATGTACAGGTTCTGCATGAAAACAATGAAGTGTTCTGGAATTTCTATTCTTTGCAATGTTATTCACTATTTCTTATTATCCACACAGTCAAATGGCTTTGTAGATTCAATGATACACAGGTAAACATCTTTCTTGTATTCTTTGCTTTCAGCCAAGACCCATCTGACATCAGCAACGATATCCCTCATTTCACATCATCTTCTAAATCCAGCTTGAATTTCTGGTAGTTCCCTGTCAATATACTGTTTTTGAATTACCTTCAGCAAAATTTTACTTGCATGTAATATTAATGATATTGTATCATAATTTCTACATTCTGTTGGATCACTTTTCTTTGGGATAAAATATCAATTTCTTCTAGAGAGTTGGCAATATTGCATTTTCCATATTTCTGCTGCCTCCAGCACTGCACCCATTCATTGAAACATCTCAAAGGGTATTCTGTCAATTACTGGAGCTTTGTTTCTTGCCAATGCCTTCAGTGTAGCTTGGACTTCTTCCTTCAGTACCATTGGTTGTTGATCATATGTAACTTCCTGAAATGGTTGAACATCAACCAACTCTTTTTGGTGCAATGACTCTGTGTATACTTGCCATCTTCTTCAGATGCTTCCTGCATCCTTCAATATTTTGCCCATAGAATCCTTTAATATTGTTATTAGAAGATAGAATTATTTTCTTTAGTTCTTTCAGCTTTAGAAATGCTGGGCGTGTTCTTCTCCTTTGGTTTTGTAATTCCAGGCTTTGCACATTTCATTATAATACTTTACTTTGTCATCTCTAGTTGTCCTTTGAAATCCTCTGGTTCCTCTCTTTTATTTCATCATTTCTTCCATTCACTTTAGCTACTCTCCATTCAAGAGCAAGTTTCAGATCTCTTCTGACATCCATGTTAGTCTTTTCTTCCTTTCTTTTTAATGAAAGCTTGCTTTCTTCATATACAATGTGCCTGATGTCATCCCACAACTCATCTGGTCTTCTTCAGTCATCATTGCTAAATGCATCAAATCCATTCTTCAGATGGCCTCTAATTTCAGGTAGGATATAATCAAGGTTATATTATGGCTTTCATGGACTTATTTTAATTTTCTTCAGTTTCAACTTGAACTTACCTATAAAGCAATTGATGATCTGTTTCAAGCTCCCAGCCTCATTTTGACTGATGATATTGAGCTTTTCATCACTCTTTCCACAGATGTAATCGATCTGATTCCTGTGGATTCCATTTGGTTAGGTACATGTCTATAGTTATCATTTATGTTGTTGAAAATAGGTATTTGCAATGGGTAAGTCGTTTATCTTACAAAATTCTATCATGCAATCTCCAGAATTATTTCTATCACCAAGGGCATATTTTCCAAATACCAATGCTGCTTTTTTGTTTCCAACTTTTGCATTACACTCACCAGTGATTATCAGTAAGTCTTGATTACATGTTTGGTCAATTTCTATCTGCAGAAATTGGTAAAAAACCTTCAGTTACTTCACTTTGGCTCTAGTGGTTGGTGCATAAATTTGAATAATAGTAGTATTGCTTGGTCTTTTTTATAGGCATATGGATGTTATCCTATCACTGACAGCATTGTACTTCAAAATGAATCTTGGAATGTTCTTTTTGAAGATGAATATGACACTTTTCCTCTTCAATTTGTCATTCCTGGCACAGTAGGCCATATGATTGTCTGATTCAAAATGACCAATACCAGTCCTTATCTGATCACTAATGCTTAGGATATAGATCTTTATGCATTCATTTTCACTTTTGACAACTTCCTTCATTCATACTTTGTATATTCCATGTTTCTATTATTAATGAATATTTACAGCATTTCTTCCCATTTGGAGTCATGCCCCATCAGCAAATGAAGATCCTGAAAGCTTAACTCCACACATTAAGCTCAGCTCTACTCTGAGGAGGCAGTTCTTCCCTAGTCATATTTTGAGCGTCTTCCCACCTGAGGGACTCATCTTCCAGCACTACATCCTACAGTGTTCCACAGCTATTCATAAAGTTTTCCAGAAATATATCAGAGAGTGTTTCACTGCTATTTGTAAGGTTTTCAGTGGCCATTTTTTTCAGATATGGATGGCTCCATCCTTCTTCCCAGACTGCTTTAGCCTGGAAGTTCCACTGAAACTTGTCCACCATGGGTGACTCTGCTGGTATTTGAAATAGCGACAGCATAGCTTCTAGCCTCCCACCAACATGCAAGCCACTACAGTATGACAAACTGACAGATGCATGGTGGAAATTAACAGCTAGTAAGATAAAAAGCATGATTACTAGCTTCCTAAGTATAAGAGGAAAGAAAGGATAGAGAAAACATTAGCAACACAAATATGTTTAGGAAAATTAATTTCAGAAACCAAAATCAGAACAAATAGAAATCAAGAGAAAAGGTTTTTTAAAAAAGGTTAATCTAATATGAAAATAAAGCAGTTTTATCTTTATATAGTGAAAATCCTAGCATCAAAATATCTTAAAAATACTTAAAATGTAAAACAAAAATCCTCTAATGTCATATTAGCGGGAGAACTTTCAGATCTTTTTTGCTCTTTGAAAAATCAAAAAGACAAGATATGACTTATCAAGCATGTGAGGGAACATTGCCATAAGTAAAACTGATTTAATAAATAAAAAATCACTTCTTTCAATGGCCACCACACATCTACAAGTTTTGTATTAAATTCATGGCACAACACAAATATCAGTGTTACAAGTAACATTTTCCAACTAAAACAAAACACAATATTAACAATGAAGTTAAATAAGCAAAAAAAATATCACTGGACAATTTTAATATCTTCAAAATAATTCATATGTCATGGAGAGAAGAGTAACACAATTATGAAGTATTTAGCAAATAATTATGGTTATAATATTGTTGCTGTTGCTGTTATATGCCGTCGAGTCGGCCCCGAATCTTAGCGACCCCTCCTTGGGTTTCTGAGGCAGTATCACTGTGGAAGTAGATTGCCCAACCTTCCTTCTGAGGAGTGGCTGGTGGGTTTGAATCGCCATCCTTCTGGTTAGCAGTCGATGCCTTAGGCACTACACAAAATTTATTTGCTAAGGCCAAACTATATGCACAGAAAATCTCACTGAAATAAAGATTTTTATTATTAAATAAAGGATTTAAAATAAACTGATAAAAAAACTCCAGAAGTTAGAAAAAGAGTAACAAAATTTACCCACAAAAGCATAAGTAATAAAATAAACCACTAGTCAATAAATGAAAACCAGAAACAGTAAAATCAATCAATCAATCCAAGTCTCAATTCTTTAAAGGACCATTAAAATAGAACACTTCTCGCATAACTTCAGCACACACACACACACACACACAAATAGGCAACAATGAAAAGCAAGGAGGGTTTAAATTTTCCTATGGGAAATGGAAAAGTTTGTATATATAAACTTTTTCCAATGAATATCTTCTTAAACTAATAATTTTGGTTCTAGTAATCCTTGGAAACCCATCGAGGGGTCGTTATGAGTAGGGTCCAACTCCACAGCACATAACAACAACAATAGTTTTGAAAGTCTTGATGAAATAGATGCCATTATAAATATCAAAAAAAAAAAAAAAAAAAAGCTCACTGCCCTCGAGTCATAGCGACCCTTCCTTGGGTTTCCAAGGCAGTATCACTATAGAAGTAGATTGCCCAACCTTCCTTCTGAGGAGTGGCTGGTGGGTTTGAACTGCCAGCCTTCTGTTTAGCAGTCAAGTGCCTTAGGTGCTATGTTACCAGAGCTCCTGTTATAAATATAAGCTACTAAATTTTCTTAGTTGGCAAACAATCACTTTCTTACCAGCTCACAAGCTATTCTTAAACAATATGGCCCTATAGGTATGGTCTCTGTAGTGCAATTGGTTAGTGCATTCAGGTGTTAACCAAAAGGTTGGTGGTTTGAGCCCACCCAGAGACGCTGCCTTCTGTCATTCAACTTTTGGGAACTCTGGTGGCGTAGTGCCTAAGGCATGTGACTGCTAAACAGAAGGCTGGAGATTCAAACCCACCAGTTACTCCTTGGAAGGAAGGTTGGGCAATCTACTTCTGTAATGATACCACCTCAGAAAACCAAGGAGGGGTCACTATGAGTTGAAATCAGCTCAAAAGCAGTGAGTTCGGTTGTATGGTTATACCCCTAGAGCCCTATAATAGTAGAGCTATAATATCTCATTTTAATTCTGACCAGGAGCCTGATAAATTAATCCCAGGTGGGGTAGACATGTAACCTAATCTGTTCAACCATGATCAACTCCTTGAGCACTTTCCTGATCAACTGTATTTTAAAATGAATCCCATCTCTCTCACCCTACTCAGCATCAGCACCCCCCGCCTTTTAGTTCTTTACCATTATCATCACACTGGGAGCTCTGGTGGCATAGCGCCTAAGGCACTTGACTGCTAACCAGAAGGGTGGCAGTTCAAATTCACCAGCCACTCCCTGAAAGGAAGGTTGAGCAATCTACTTCCATCATGATAACCTACCCACTGCCGTCCAGTCGGATCTGACTCATAGCGACCCTTCCTTGGGTTTCTGAGGCAGTATCACTATGGAAGTAGATTGATTGCCCAACCTTTCTTCCGAGGAGTGGCTGGTGGCTTTGAACCTCCAGGCTTCTGGTTAACAGTCAAATGCCTTAGGCACTATGCCACCAGGGCTCCATAGTGATACTGTCTCAGAAACCCAAGGAAGGGTCGCTATGAGTCGGATCCCACTCCACAGCAGTGGCTGATTGTTTGCATCATCACACTAACTCACTGCCATTGAGTCATTTCCAACTCATAGCAACCCTCACTGTGTTTCCAGGGCTGTAAATCTTTACAGAAGTAGATTGCCTAGTCTTCCTTCTGCAGGGCTTGAACTGCTGACCTTCTGGTTAGCAGTCAAGTGCCTTATCCACTATACCACCAGAGCTCCTAACACACTATCACACACTATCATATCATCACATTATCACAATCTAAAAAACCACATATTTTATTTATGTTTTCTTTTATTGTCTGTCTTTCCTCCATGTTGTTGTTGTTGTTATGTGCCATCAAGTCAGCCCTGACTCATAGCGACCCCTCCTTGGGTTTCCGAGGCAGTATCACTACGGAAGTAGGATTGCCCAACCTTCCTTCCGAGGAGTGGCTGGTGGGTTTGAACCGCCAGCCGTCTGGTTAGCAGGCAAGTGTCTTAGCCACTATGCTACCAGAGCTCCCCTTTCCTCCATACACATGTATAAATTTAAGCTCCACAGAGCAGATATACTATTACACTATTTATTCCAGGCCCTATTCAAAGTCCAGCATATACTTCACATTAAAGATATATTTGTTATGTAGAACAAAGTAGGGAGATCATTCTTTGATCTCAAAATCTATTATACAGCCACAGTGGTCAAAACAGCCTGGTACTGGTACAATGACAGAGATACAGACAATAGAACAGAATTGAGAACCCAGAATAAATCCATCCACCTATGCACAGCTGATCTTTGACAGAGGGCTGAAACTCATTAAATGGGGAATAGATAGTCCCTTTCACAAATAATGCTGGCAAAACTGGACATCCATTTGCATAAAAATGAAACAGGTTCCATATCTCATACCATATACACAAACTAACTCAAGATGGATCAAAGACCTAAATGTAACACTTAAAACCATAAAGATAATTAAAGAAAAGACTAGGGCAACCTTAGAGGCCCTAATCCATGGCATAAATAACTATCAAACATAACTAAAACACAAACAGCAGAAGACAAACTAGATAACTAGGACATCCTAAAAATTAAACATTTATGTACATCAATACACTTCGTTAGGTGAAGACAAGATAGTGTCCTACTAACAGAGCCTGCCGGAACCCTTTTCAACAGAGACTTAGAGAAACTCAGTGAAACAGATACAAATAATGATCCTGAAATTATGAGCATCTAATGAGAAGATAAAGTATTAGATTGAGTGAAGACAGGGAAGGGAGTGAGGTCAGTGACTGGGGTCAGGGGAGCTGGACTGGCAGGAAGAGAAGCCCAAACACAAAGAGAATGAGGAAGAAAAAAAAAAAAAAAAACCAAGGAAGAAACAAAAATATAACTTCACTGAACCCACAGGCAGAAAAGACACAAGGTAGACAGATCAGGAGGATTTCAAAGTGAGCTAAAGCCACATGAGAGAAGATTGTACAGGGAAATGGGACAGACTTCAGTACTTAAACTGCCTCA
The DNA here is from genome assembly GCF_000298275.1 of Orycteropus afer afer. Lineage (NCBI taxonomy): Eukaryota > Metazoa > Chordata > Mammalia > Tubulidentata > Orycteropodidae > Orycteropus > Orycteropus afer. Next base: position 2,036,449 of record NW_006921833.1, read on the forward strand.
GAATTGGGAGGAAATAAGGGAAAGGGAAAAAAAACTCTCCCTGAATAAACCAAAACCAAAATTGGACCTAAGGCTGTGGGGTCGATTCCAGCTTTTAGTAATCCTTTTTGGCATGCAGTGGAACTGCTTTCTGGCATTTCAGGGCTTGTGGATCTTTGCAGAGAAGGGCTTCCCTTTCTCCTGTGGGGCAGATAGTGGGTTTGAGGCACAGGGCTTTGATTGACATGAACGCCACCTTCAGCTAACCACTCCAAACAGACTGAGGGGCTACAGCTTTCGCATGCCTGCATCACTGGCTGAACTATCTTACACTAAGCACAAACAAGCACCTAAAGTATTCTCTCCTGGAGGTGACATCTTGTACCAATCTCCTTTCAACTATGTGAGTGTACACGCCAGTGAATGAGCAGATTCTGCCACAATGGCTCACCATAATTAGAAAAGTCCCTCCTCAATTATATTATCCTTCCTTTATTATTCTAATTTATTTGTCTCCATTTTTCTTCCTTTCTATCTGTTCATTTCCTCTTCTACCTCTTCTTCTTCTTTCATTTTTACCAAACTTTCAGCCACTCACCCCCCAATTTTTTCTTTCTTACATTCTTTCTCCTTTTTCCAAGTTTCCTATCTTTGATTTTTATTCTATCCTTTCATCTTTTCCATCTCTTCTTCTTCTCCTTGGTTTTCTTTTGTTTTCTCCCTTTTTCCCTTACTCATTCGATGTGAGAAACACATTAACTCTCCACTGTTGTTGGTATTGTTAGGTGTGTTGTTGAGTCAGCTCCGACTCATAGCGACCCTATGGACAACAGAATAAAACACTGCCTGGTTGTGTGCCACTCTCACAATCCTTGATATACTTTAGCCCATCGTTGCAGCCATGGTGCGAATCCATCTTGTTGAAGGCCTTCCCCTTTTTTGCTGACCCTCTACTTTACCAAGCATGATCCTTCCACAGGTAATGGTTCCTTCTGAGCACATGACCAAAGTAGGTGAGATGAAGTCTGGCCATTCTCAGTTCAAAGGAGCATTCTGGCTGTGCTTCTTCCCAGACAGATTTGTTCGTTTTGGCAGTCCATGGTACTTTGAGTATTCTTCACCAACATCATAATTCAAAGGCATCAGTTCTTCTTTGGTCTTCCTTATTCATTGTCCAGCTTTCACATGCATAAGAGGCAACTGAAAATACCACGGCTTGGGATAAGTGCACCTTACACTTCAAAGTGACATCACTGCCAGCCACAACTACTACACCAACCGCATCATTCAATAGACAAGTAACACCAACAGCTCCTGCACCACAGGATCAATGGCAGACTGTGGACAACACCTACTCATTCCATCTGCAGATCCCCCTCATGACAGAAACTTGCACCCCCATTCCCACCAGTTACTCCACAAACACAGAAAAAACTAGAGAGTAATGCAGTACAGCAAAGGTTACAACCAGAGACGCATAACTGCCAAACACTTCCAGATATACTAAAACATAAAACTGCAGTGAAAAAAATCAGCACATAACCAATAAAGACAACAACTTCAAAATGTCTCAGAGACAACAGAAAACTTCAACTCAAACAAACAAAAAAACAACAGGACAAGATAGGAGAAATAAGTTCCCACAGTGAAGTTTTAGGAAATCTCCCTGAGGAAGAATAAGTAAAAGAACTATCTGATAAGGAATTCAAAAGATATGTATACATAGGACCTTCCAAGAGCTCAAGAAAACTATAAACAGAAGCAAAGAGAAGACAGACTATATCCTTGAAGAATTCAAGAAAATCATTCAAGAGCAAAATGAAAAAGTAAACAGACAATTAGAAATCATACAAAAACAGCTATTTGAAATCCAGAAGTTGTACACTAAAATTACAGAGATAGATAACACACTGGAAGGACAAATGAGTAGACTTGAACTGACTGAAGAATGCATCTCCTGGCTAGAAGACATATCTCTGGACATCAGCTTGTATGAGGAAAAATCAGGAAAAAAAAAAAAAAAAAGAATGAAGAAAACCTAAGGGTTATATGAGATGATATGGAAAGAAATAACATATGCCTGATTGGGATTCCAGAACAAGAGGTGGGAGAAAGAAAACAAGAAAGAAAGAAAAGAAACCACCAAGAAAATTGTCAAAGATGTGCTAACAGAAATCTTTACCTGAATCATGAAAGACAAAAAGATATCCAGTTAAGCTCAACAAATCCCATACAGGATAGACCCAAAGAGAAAGTCATCAAGACATATCATAATAAAACTTCCCAAAATGAAGACAAAGAAATAATCTTGAGAGCAGCTTGGGAAAAATGATGTTACCTACAAAGGACAACCAATAAGACTAAGCTCTGATTTTCAGCAGAAACCACGCAGGCAAGAAGGCAAATGGGATGACATATAAAAAACCTTGAAGAAAAAGAACTGCCAAACAAGAATCACATTTCCAGCAAAACTGTCCCTCAAATATTAGGGTGAAATTAAGACAGTCTCAGACAAATAGAAATTAAAGGAATTTGTACAAACCAGACCAACCCTACAATAAATGCTAAAGGGAATCCTTCCAACAGAAAACCAACAATGAAAAACAACAAATTAAAATCAAAACACTTGACATCACCACCTAGAAACCAATCTAGAAAAAGAATCTCAAAACTAAAATAAGCTTATAAAAATGTAAATTTAGAAAGGGAGGAGTCAGTCTGTTAAAAACACCAACAACAAATCAAATAGAGGGAATAAAATTTTTTAATTACAAAACTTCCAAATGGAGAGAAGTTAGGACAATGTCTATAGAAAACAGAGTGTTCCAAACTTAGAGGGATAAGAATTTACTACAGGGTAAACACAAAGAAATTCAACAAACTTTCTGACTAAAGTAAGAAAGAAGAAAAATCATAAGGACTTAGTAAACACAAAACCAACAAAAAGGGAAAAAATACTCAATAACAAATTAACTCAGTACAGGAAAATATTTGGAAAAAAGAAATCACCATCAACACAACAAAAAACACAAAAGGATGAAGCAAAAATTCATACTTATCGTTAATTACACTGAATATGAATGGACTCAATAGACCAGTCAAGAAAAAGAGACTGGCAGTTTCAATATGAGAAGAAGGCCCATCAATATGCTGCCCACAAGAGACCCACCTTAGACACAAAGATAAAAATAAATTAAAAATCAAGCGATGTGAAAAATACCTCAAGCTAATGGTAACCAAAAAAGAGCAGGGGTGGTAATATTAATTTCTGATAAAACAGACTTCAAGCCGAAAAATAGCATAAGGGAAAAAGAAAGGCATTATATGTTGTTAAAAGGGTCAATTGACCAAGGGGACATTACTGTAATAAAAACCTATCCACCCAGGGAAAAGACTGTGCAGTCACAGAATTTCTAAATGGTGAGGAAGTTAAGAAAGTTGAAAGATAGAATGGACTGTT